>NC_051393.1:20537208-20539708 GCF_015228065.2 Penaeus monodon
GGAAGAGTACGTATCTTGAAGCGCCTTGAAATTTCGAATTGTACATCCTCTCTATTAACCTTACCAGTTTGCGGAGGAAATGATATTGAAGAAAAGTGTCTTAGAATGTTATGTTCTATCAGATTCTTCATTTATGGTGTCATTCCATTAACACTATAATAATTATGTAGTACTGAAAGTAAAAAATCAACGATAGCTACAATGTTAATAATGAAATCAAAGTATGATTAGGAATGACACCTAACACCAAACGAATCTAAATCTAATCTTGCCGTATCCGATAGAGCTTAACTTTCTGAAACAATTTTCTTCTATCTCATTTACTTTGCAAACTAATAACAATATTAGAGGATATGTAAAAGGCCACTGCTAAAATAAAATGCCGCAAAATCGAAAAAAGACAAAAAATCGAACGACACTGATGCGGGATGACGAACGCGAGGGAAATTAAATGAATCATTAAGAACTGGTCTTGGTAGTGACGTGACGTTAGACACTATTAGAGTCGATAAGAAACATGGAAAATCACGTGACGATAAAGCTGTACCAAAGGAAAATTAGCTGAAATATAAATCGGTTACATCACGGCAAAGGATCTTGAAGACACAGGTCGACCATCCTCGATTAAATGGTTAAGGTAAGAAATTTTCTAAATCGGTACGAGATACAGAAGTGAAGGTTTTGCAGACCAGGATGAGGGTAGGGGGTTGCAGCAGTGTCCCTGAAAAGAGACTTAAGAAGCGAAGCCCCCAAATTCCTATGGCTATGTATTGTTATAGCTAAATTGTTTAATAATTTGCCTCAACATTTCGCCTTTACCCGCAATTTCCCCTAACACTTATCGTAGCCTCCCCAGCTATCGGGCTCGATTTCGTAGCTGAGCTTCGTCTACGACGGGAATGAACGCTAGGTTCATTCGAAACACGACCAGAGCGTCAGTAAACACAGCGTTTGCAGGGATATTCGTTTGCTGTCATTTCCAATTTTACCAAAAACAAATACATATATATGTGTGTGTGTGTGTGTGTTTGTGTGTGTGTGTATCATTATCATTATTATAATTACTGTTATTATCATTGTTATTATTATTATTGTCATTATTATTGTTGTTATCATTTTCATTATTATTATTATAATTATTATTGTTATTATTACCATTACTTTTATTAGTATTATCATTATCGTTTCAATTATTACTGCAATTACATTTATTATTGTTATTAATATCATTATTATTATCATTATTATTATTATTATTATTATTATTAATGTTATTATCAGTATCATCATTGTTATCATTACTTTTATCATTATTATTGTTATTTTCTTGTTGTTATTGTTCTTATTCCTTTATTCTGCCATTATTATTATTGTTATCATTTCTGTCACGAGTAATATCTTCATTATAATTATTATTATCATTATTATATATTATATTTACTATTATTTTTATTATCGTATTTATGATATGGATAATAATGATAGTAATGATAATGATAATAATAATGAGGATAATGATGGTGATCATCATCATCATCATCATCATCATTATCATTATCATCATCATTATCATCATCATCATCGGCAGCAGCATACTATTTACCATTATTTTATCATAATGATAATGATAATACTATTAATAATATAATAATAACAATAATGATGATGATGATGACGATAATAATAATACTAATAGTAATAACAATAATACTAGTAATAATCGTTATTATCATTGTTATCATCATCATTATCATTATTATGATTATTATTATATCGTGTCATCATCTATGATCATCATCATCATCATTAGTAGTAGTAGTAGTATCATTAGTATCATTATCGTTTCATCATCACTGTCGGCATCATCATCCTTCTTGTCATTATAATTCTCTTATTCATATTGTTGGCACTGGATACGAGATCATCAAGTAGCAATGTGTAAGTTAAACATCGTACTTCGAAAGTAAATGGGCCTCGAATGTAGTAATAATTTCATAAATAAGTAATTTCTGTAGTAAATAAATAAATAAATAAGTAGGTTCATTTAATCCAGTAACGAATGAGACATAATTTTTGTTATTACATACTAATATGTTTTGTTGTCTCATTGTTTAATTACTTAATATACGTTTACATTCTTTATCAAACGTATTCAAGTTACATGATAATGTAAGTGAATATACTGTTCATTTTTACTGACTAAAGTGAACCCTAAAGTTACTTTTTTCTCCAAATGTCAGATGTCAAAATATATTTCTAGATATTGCGATACGTTTGGCCGGTTGTTTCAGTAGTAAAGAACTTTCGTTAAGCCAATTCTTCAAAACCACGGAGAAAAGCAATGAATGTAAAACCAGGTAGGTCCACTTCCATTGGGCCTGTTGAACCTGAAAATTAAATTGACTTTTTCGCAAGAATATTCTGATGACTGTTATTGGTAAGGTACTCATTATTATCATAAATTAAAGGGGGGAATTTTGGTTTTAACTTTTGGCAAGTA
>NC_051393.1:20544058-20556558 GCF_015228065.2 Penaeus monodon
GAAAAATTATTCCCTGGCATTTCCGCATTCGGCCCACGCCGCTGCAGCCGCGCCGTCGCCGCAGCCTCCCTCGGCGCCCGCGAGCCCCGCTCATACGGTATTTTTACCTGGCGTACTCACATTCGAGGTATTCTAATATGGTCTTGTCACACTGTCATTAATCTTGTTAATATTATCATTACCATTTGCGAGGCGGGCAGAGACCGCAGGGACCAGATGTCGGTCAACCGTGGGTTTTGGAACGAGGCAATACTCTTTCATATTTCTAATCAAATTAGAGAGGTAAATGCGTTTATAGCGAGAGGGAGTAAAATGGAGAGAATATTACCCCAGTGCGAGATGAGAGATTTTTTTCTTCTTTTTAAGAGATGTTTTCTTTAGAGACACTTCTTTAATTGCCTCTCGGTATCGCTTTAACCTCTTAATAATGCTCTTCTCCGTAGTTATTTTTTTTTTTAAGAAATTTGAAAAAACCTCGGCAATGCAATTAATCTGGTGTTTATCTAGTTGTAATATAAATCCTGAACGACGCTTTGGTTTTAGCGAACAAATGAACGATAAAACATCAACAAAGCGAGGTGTGAGAGGTTGCTTTGTCATGGTGGAGGTTGCATGTCATCAATCGTAATATAAGAGTTGAATTTATCAGGATATCCGACCCAGCGAACGAGGTATTCTCTCTGCTTTTTAGTTCTGTTCCACCGCGATGATACGATCTTGCACGGGTAAAAACCAGGCAACGATGTTGGTACCAGCTCCTCGCGGTAAAACAAACCTTGCACGTCTTCACCGCTTAGATCTTCCAGATAATACCCGACTCTGTTCTGACGTTTGTCAATCTGTCGAATTTTAAATATCTCCTCCGTATTTTGTATTTCATAACCCTTGCGAAATGCGTCGGTATGAGAACGCGCTGCGATGCGCACGGTATCCCCTACCTTTATATTCTGATTGGTAGCAGCTGATCGACCTTTTTTTATAGGTGCATTCAATGAGCGGGCATACATAACACGAAAGAGGTGTTGCCACTGCGCTCGCGTGTAGTGTCGGTGGACATCCTGAGGTGTAGCACCTTTCAAACCCGCATGCGCGCGCTCATTATATGCCGACACAATGTCCGGGAGAACATCGATATACCTCAACGTATTTTTTAAGGTTAAATATTTGTAAATGCGTTCCTTGAGGGTTCTGATGTGCCTCTCTGCAATGCTCGCTTTTATTTCTTTCGAATGTGTTGTATACCACCGCATATTTCGTTCACGCAATAAGCCATTCACTGTATTATTTACAAACTCTCCTCCTGCATCGGTGAAGAGGTGGGTTAAACCTTTAGCATCCTCGGTGTTCAAAACTGATCGCAGCGCGTGCGCAACCTCCGTCTTGTTTTTACTCTGTAACGGTCTTACTTGCATATAACGGCTAAACACATCTACACATACAAGTAAATAGGCTGTTTTGCTGTTTTGTTTTGATAAGTTTCGCATATCCGCTAGATCGCACGTTAAGATTTTGCGAGGTCTAACAGCCATTATTTGACGGCGAGGGAATTTTTTGCGAGTATGTTTGTGAAGTGTATACACGCGTTGCGATGACAAAGCTCTTTTCACATCTGACTGTGTTATATTACCCTTGCCCAACTGCGCGCGAGCGGATCTAACGAGCCGTACGCCCCCTAACCTAGGGGTTGTAAAATCCCATAAAAGTCTGTAAACTCGCTCATTGTGGGTAATTCCTTTTGGTACAATCGAAGGGGAAAATTTCGCGAGGATAAAATACAAACTGCAGTTTATCAGGTGTTTCACACCTAGGTCTACGATAAAAAACCCCTCGAGATTTAGGAGAACAACCTTTTTATACCTCTAAAAACTTCTTGGCCTCACTCTTGCCGTATATCTCCTACGTAAGCATTAAATTTGCCCGGGGCCCTCTCTCTTTAGCAAAATGAAATGGAACTTTTTAATGAAATGTTGCGGCTGTGCTTCCATTCATAAAAAATTTTTAAAAAGTACAAACTGGATGTTTTCGTGTCCCCCCTTTGTAAAATATTACTTACAATGTAATTGTTACCGCCTCTATGAAGCATTCATCAAATAATAATAAACACGCTCGGTTTCGTCTTTTTCGAGGGGGTTTTATAAGCTTTATTAAAAAACAATTTTGCAGAAAAAAGGGGTTTCCTTGCCCAAGGGAGGGGGATTCCTTCCCAGTAATTATATAATAAAACTGTTGTGATATTGACAAAAATTTTTGTGTGAAATTGTTTTTTCCCGTTTTGGTGATCCCCTCAATAATTATTCTTGCAGGGTGGCAAGAGTTTTGAGCGTTTGCCTTAAGCGGGAGTACAGTGTAGTGGCGACAGGGTAAAGGACACAAAAAAAAATAACTTACATTTTACACCACCTCTTTTATTGCACTGAATACAGAAAATTTTTACATAAATATTTACAAACAACAAACATTTACACAAAGTCTCGTCGCTATTTCCTGCGCTTCCTCGAAAATAAAGGGGTTTCCAGTTTGTGTTTTTCTGCGTTTTCGAGGTCCCTGGCAGCTGATCGGGGTCTCGCTGTTTTGTTGTTGCTGATGCAAAATTTGTTTCCTGTTGCATTGTTTTTCCCGCGCACACCAGGGGAAAGTAAGTTGGAGGAGATGTTCTCTTTTTCCCATAAATTTTTTAATTTTTATCCCTTGCTGCTTTTTGGGTGCTATCGCCTCAGGCTCCCCCTCCTCCCCCTCACCCCCTTCTGTCCCCTCCTCCCCCCTAGGGTTGAGGGCGGTGAGCGCGAATTCTCCCAGCTCTTCCACCCCTCCTCCTCCTCCCCCTCCTCTGCTCGGGGCGGTGCTAAATGTCCGGATGCCCATATCCCAAACGATTTGTATCATCATATCCCACTTTTTTGTCATCGAAATGATAAACCGCGCTTTTTGGTTTCCTGGTTGTTTTTTTCCATTTACGTTGGTAATGCTCCCGCTTAAAAAGTGCGTCTCTTTTCAAAAAAGAATACGAGGGAAATTGTCGTTTTTCAGCTTTCTCTTCTCAGAGTCCTTCCCTTGTACCCTAGATATTGCCATCTTTTAGGAGGAGGGAAAAAGTCTTGGGTTTTAACATATTGCCTCTTTTAGGGGAATCTCCCCAGTCTAGTTTTTAAATTTAACCCGAGCTTGCCCTTGACAGATTGGTCGTAAAAACGGATGGTCGGGGCTAAAATTGAAGTGTTTTCCACTCCTTTAAAGGAGACTTGAAAGTTTTTGTCAATATAGCTGTCTCCCAGTGTTAGCTGTGGGTGTCGAGTGCAGACTTCCCCCGATCTCCGATGCTTTTAAGATTTTATAATAAAATTTGTACAGCTTATTTACCAATTCCAAGAGGGAAAAATCCGATGTATTGTGGGTATTTCCATTTAACGGATAAAGCCTTGAATTGTTATTACCCGGTTGGGGGCGGGGGTAAGTCTTTTAAAGGGGGACTTCGCTTTTTGGGGAATGGGGGACGCTTTACATACCATTTTGGCACGTTTAGTCTTTTTAGGGGGTTTTCATTAACCCGTCCGCGTTTGGGGCGTTTTAAAAAACCAGTTGTTCCCTTTTTATGGGTGGCATCGCGACGTCCCTTCATTTTTCTCGTGATAAAGGCGATAAAAATTCGCGTTGGGAGTTTTCGTACACTTCACAACTGTTGCCCCTCCACCCCCAAGTAAATTTGGGAAAGTTGTAGGTGTTTCAGAAAAAGAGGTAATCCTTCTGCGGAAGTTTGTGATGCAACAGTTTTCTTTTTTTTTAAAACCGGCACGCGTCTGTTCTGTGATTTTAAAAGGGGCTTTTTTATGGGGTATGTCCTTTTCCCTGATGTTCTGTGGTGATGAGGGGGGGTAACTCGTCCGTCTTTCTTGCAACTTCGGTGGTATTCAAAATCACCCCCACTCCCCAATGTCGGGTCACCCTTTCTTGTGGTTAGTAACCCCGCTCCCGGTGGAACCTGCCTTTTCACGAGGCGAAAATTTTCCCGGGATATTACCATATGGTATTTCTGGGACTTTACCGTTATTAGACTTTTAAAGGTCCAGTACAAAAAAAGGGTTTTTTTTTCTTTTGCGGGTCGATGTGGGTTGACGGGGGTGTTTTGCTACCGTAAGAGGGAACGCACGTTGTCACCCCCTCCTCCACCGAAGCTCAATTTTGCGCGCTATTTCGGGGCTGATAAAAGCTCCGGCTATTTTTGTCATTTTTTAGGAAGCGTCATTGCATCCCGGGAAAACTAACATATTTTTACTATTCAAGACCACGCTTAACCAAATCGGCTAGCAAACCCCACACCCACCCTAAAGTTCACCCCAAGTAATCACCCGGGGTGCGACACCCGCTGCCCCCAGCTTTATGTGCGTGAGCATATTCCTCCTCTGTGACGTCTCACCTTTGAGAAACTAAAAAATTTTTCTTGGGAGGGAACATATGTCTTCGAGCTTTTTCGGGTCGTCGAGGTATTCATAGGGGAATATGCCCTTGCCCTTTAAAAAGCAAGACTGAGTTTCGACGGGAAAATGATTTATGGGGGTTTTGAGAGCGGATGGCGTTTACTCTAAATTGTGCCCGGCGAGGGAGCTTGACCTGCGTTCAAAAATGCCAAGCTGTCGGGGAATTTAAAGGTTTTGTTTAATTCCACGAGTGTATCAAAAGCCCTTGTTTCACAGAATTTTTTTTTCTGTGTTAGCTTGCCGAGGTCGTATGAGTGATTTGGCAAAAAACCGGGTTTTTTTGTAGGTGATTTCTCACTAAAGTTGCAGCGAGCGCAATAGGCCCGTGTAATTTTGTATTGTTTGGTGTGATCGTGGGTCTGCTTCTGCTGTTTGGGGGAAATTTTTTGGTGGCATAGTTCACCTTTTTCTTTCTTAAATTTTTCTTCATCTTTGTCGGACATGTGGATATTGTGGTAGGGCATCTTTTTACGATGTCTCCCCTTTGCTGGATAAATTCTCAAAAATGTTGGCACATCAGCTCCTTGATAAAAGAAACTATCCCCACTTCCCCTTTGTTATCTTTTATATATACTTAGGCACAGGCTTTGTGCGTGCTAACATCTCTCTCCCCCTTTCGTCTTGCCCCTGAAGGCTTCAAAGCCCATAGATGCGATTGTGACGGCCAAATGTTTTCCCATAATTTTTGAAGTTTCGCCCCCCTGAGGTGGGAATTAATCTGCGTGGGCATCTCACATCCTCCATGTGTATTCAGCTAATTTTCTGGTCAGGAAATGCGGAGAACATGCGGGAAAAGTGTTTTTTGTTCATTCCTGCCCCTTTGCGCGAATGCATCTAAAATTTTTTTGAATCGACAATCAAAAGGCGTGCTCATTTTCAAAAGAACAGGTGAAAACGCAAACCTTCTTGTTGTCTTTTCTTCTTTTCTCACCCTTTCCCTTCGGATTTTTTTTTCACGGAATAGTGTTTTTTCGGGGAGTATAAACATAGATAGAGAAATTTTTGTCTCTTTCCAATTCCCCGGTTTCCCCCCTAGTAGGGAGTTTGACCGTCGTATCGGATTTTCGCGCGCATTTGCGGGGGGATTAACGCTTTGCCCCAATTTCGTCTTGACGCACCTGCAGCTATTAAATTTTTTCCGGGTGCGAGGGATCGTAGACGCAGTCGGGGTTTTCCCCTTTGGGTTGAAGATATTCTTACCCCCTCGAGCATCTGCAGGGAAGCCCCATATCGTCCAAAAGCTTTGGGGGAAGTAAAAGTTTTGATTTGTTTTTTTGCCATTAATGGGTTTTAAGGTCTAGTGCGCTTCCCCCGTCTGATAACCCCTCTTCGGTTTTGCTTCTGCCTCCTCGGCCCTCTGCATCGGGCCCTTTTGCAATATCTTCGCTGAAAAGCATAGTCCAGTGTATTTTTTTTAAATGGTTTACATCACCGGGAAATGAATCTTTTCCCTTTGGGAGGGGGATGGTGAATCCCTATAAGCTTTGTGGATGGGGAGGACAACCAGGGGAGACGGTGAATTTGCAAGATGTTTAAAATATTCTTGATTTCTGCGTATAATCAACGGCGACGGTTGATCTTGGTCGGGAATCTAAAGCCTAGTATTACGGTGCCCCCTTTAAAAAAGTTCACCTAGAAATAATTCGGTCCCCTGCGAAATCAAAAATCATCTTTACTTTCATATGAATTCACTGTCCCTATCACTGTTTTTTCCCGTTCACTAAACACGCGGTGGTTCTGGGGGTAAAAGCCCCAGCGGAGGGCTGAGGGATTAAAGGGCCTGGCGGGCCTGGCTTGGGGAGAGTGTTAGATGGGCCGGGTTTAGGTGGAGAGGACGATGGGGGTTTCTGCAATTCCCTGCGATAAATATAAAAACAGTTGTTACACAGACCAGAAACTGTTTTATCAAAAAATTCATTTCTTAAACATTTAAATATTTTGCATGTATTATTTTTATTTTTAATAAGCAACTCACCTGGTTGGTCGGGGACGGTTGTTGGTGGGGGAAATTTGACCTTTGACGCCTTTTTCCCGCACTGCTGTAATAAAAAAACCCTGGGATAAACGTTTTTTGTATGGTGGTTATTACTTTTTTAATTTTCATGAAAAATTCGCTATTTAATTTTCATACCTCGAATGCAATGTCCCCCGGTGGTGATACTCTTGTGGAGGAATGTGTTGATTACCCCTAAAACATGGTAAACAAAAGGGGGTTTCAGACAGGTTTTTCCGCAAAAACAGGAGATCTGATTACGCCATGGTGGACACTACGCGTGGGGGAAAAGTATGATGTTTTTGCGGTGAGTTTCCCCCCCTTTTTTTTTGAGGGTGCTTTTTCAGGGTTTTCAGGTCGGCGTTTTCTGATTTGCGTCTTTCAAGCCTTCTATGAAATTTTTTCGTACATACACAAAATGAAATTTAAAAAATAGAGGTATAAAATCCACCAAAGTTTATATTATTTTCACAAATTAATTCTAATAATTAGACCTTTTTTTGGGGGGAATTATTACATCCTCGGGCCCAAAAATTAACCTAATGGGTTTTTGCCCTAGGTTTTATTCATTAGGAGGGGGTCACTCGTCTGTAACAAGGGCGTTACGTCGGGTATGATTGGTGTAAGGGTCGTCGTGCACCGTATTGCGGGCTTTTCTATTCCCCGCAGCTGGGTGCTGTTTGTGTACTTTTCCTTCCTCTTATTTTATTTTGCTTTGGGGAAAGGGGTGGTGGAACATTAGAAAAAATTGTGCGCCGGGTTCTTCTCCTTCCACCCGCCTAACCCTTATGGGATTTACCAAAAATGGTTGTGGAGGGAAAATCTATCGCAGACGATAGATGTATCATTTTGGTTTTCACCTTAGCTATATTTGTGTTTGTGTGTGTGTGTGGGGGTGGGTGGTGAGCAAAAAGAAAAATAAAAGTATATATCGTACACCCCGTTTTATAATCCTTTCAGTTAATTTTTATTCTTACCCGTCACGACAGGGGGAACGGTAATTATTGGTCTTGCAACCTTTGTGTGACCGACCTGATGGGGGGTGGGGGTGGGGGGGGTGTTGGGTTTTGTTATGACAGTTTCATTATTAGGGGGTGGGCCTCGTCTGTAAGGGTCAAATTTTCGATCCAGGGACAAGTTCAAACACGAGAACATTAGGAGGGGGGGGTCATTCTCTGTAACAGGGTCATTTTCGTCCAGGTACAAGTTCAAAAAACGATAATCATTAGGGGGGGGGGTCACTCGTCTGTAACAGGGGCAATTCTCGTCCGGTGGAGGGGGGGGAGGGTCATCTGTGACACCTGGATCGGGGTTTGGGTTTGGCCTCATTATTAGAGGGGGGACCTCGTGTTAAATGGGTTAATTATCGATACAGGGCAAGTTTAAACTGATGATTATTGCGGGGCGGGGGTGGGAGGTATGGAAAAAGGGTGGGGGTGGGGGGGGTTGGGGGGGGGTCATCTGTGGTACCTGGGATAGTTTCGAGAGAAGGGGGGGGGAGTCCCCCCAGGGTGGGGCTAATGATTTTGGTTACGGTCATTGAAATGATTCTGGTTACGGGCTTGATTCGTTAAACACTTTCGCGGGCATTTAAACCCGTTTACTAAGGTGAGGCGTTCGTCCATCCCTGTTTGGGGAGGGGGGGAGGGACAGATATCATTAGAGTCGGTTAATGATTTTCCCCGTTCCGATCATTATTATGATAAACCTTTAAAATTATGCCCACTTTCTGCTATGATGGCCATGAAACGACCCCTAAGGTAGTCTGTGTGCATGCTAAACATCATTAAAATAGATTAATGATTCCGGGTTTCGGTCTTGATTTCGTTATCCTTGCGGTTACGGTCTTGGTTACGTAAATCGTTGTGGTTTTCCCGGTTTTTTTTAAACCCCTTCCGTTTACACCCTCATGTACTACGTGAGTGGGTCGTTTTGTCCCTTTTAACTACTATATATTATAATATATATATATATATTATATATATATATATATATTATATATATATTACTTATATATATATGTATAGTTTATAGATGTATATATATATATATTATATTATATTATATAATTTTATATATATTATATATAAATAATATATATATATATATATATATATTATAATATTTAAATTTTAAAATTTTAAAAACCTACATATTATATAATATTATATATTAAAATTTTTTAAATATATTATATTATATATAAATTATTTATATATATATATATATTATATATTTTATATTAAAGTATGTATGATTGTGTGTATGTGTGTGTATCAAATTATAATATATATATATATATCATTTTTATATATAATATATATAATATATATATATAATAACTATATATATAAAATTAATAAATACGTATATATAATATATATATATATATATATATATTAATATTTTTATTACATATATATATATTATATATATATTATATATCATATATTTTATTATATATATATTTATACATATATGTATATTTTATATATATATATTGTTACGCTGACCGCCTCGTCTCTCTGCCACAACACAAGGCAGGCTAGGCAGACGGCCTGTTATATACAGGGTCGTGAACCTGAACAGCCCCAAAGAGGCACCAAAACACCACAACGTCCCAGAACACCAGGAGAGCAAACGCCAAGTGGCGAGGCAGGGCACGAAGTAAACACAAAAAGGGACAGTCGTTCCTTTAAATTTACACAATTTTATTTACCCGTACACTTTTCTATAGGCACAATACAGGGAGGAAACCAGCATGTCACACAGCACAGTACAGCTTATAACAGGGCAACTCAAGGTCACAAGGGCACACACGAGGTCTTCACAGGAGCAGCACCCAACCACGTCTCCCGGCTTGTTCCTCCGCTCCCCCGCACCCAGCCAGCTGCGTCATGTTTGCCCAGGCCCCTTTTCATGTAAACACATGTTTCGCACAGAGACAAAGACCCACTGGCGTAGCACTATCCCCCCCCTATCAAGCAGACGACCCGTCTGCTCTGACATATCTAAACCTGAAACAAACTACATAAAAATTTAAATAAAATCAGTTCTCAGAAACACAAAAATCTTTCATCCAGCGCGGCTTTCTTCGCTCTCGCTGGGGTCTCTCTGGAGAGTTGTGGGCGGCGGTAGATTGGCAGTGGCACCCAGAGGGGTATCTCCTGTCCCAAGACCTGGCCTCATGGTCCCATTGACGTCTGCTGCATCGCCCTCACCGTCCAAATGCTGTCCTCATCTCGGTCAGCGTCTGCACATCCTCATCACTGCTACTGGGGCTAACGTCATCTTCTTTTTCACCATGGCCCCAGAGTAGCTTCCTGGCCCATGGTAACGCCACAGCCAGTGCGCCAAGTCCTCGAGGAAGTCAGGCCAACGGCCCCACACCAACCAACCCTTGCTCCCCGAGGGACTCTTCTGGATGCCCCACTTCCTCCAAGTGCCCAGCTTTGCACCAGCTGGCACCTTCAGGTCCTTATTGGAGAAGTTAGCTACCAACACTGTAACTAACCCCCCCCCTGGTTCAACAAGGCTCCGCCCAACCGCTACGCCATCAGCCAGCTGCAGGTTTTGGATGGGCTCCACGAGGCCCTCTACTCCACGCATCACTCTTGATAGTCGACGCCGGATTCTAGACTCTGTCCTGGGGGAAAAGGTGCAGTCGCTCAGCTGTAACAAACCTCTGCACAGCCAACCTCTGGAAGCAAGGGCACCTCTTCACCGTGCACCCTCACCAGCTTCCGTCCAAGGTCGACACACCGCCTTACTCTGCGTCAGGTAGTCAAGGCCCAGCAAACAGTGCTCGTCCAGATCGGCCATACACCGGCAGCCTCTGCACCGTGCTGCCCACGCCAATACGACCCTTTCCACTGGCCCCTTGAGCTGCACACAATGCCCCGTGACACCCACACAGTCTCTGTGGAGCGTCGGGAAGTTGCATATTGGCCAACATATCAGGCCGCACTAGGGTCTTCTCAGCCCCAGTGTCCACTGTCAGGCGGCATGGCTTCCCATCTATTGAGCCCTCCACCTGCATTGTGCTGGTTCGACGGCAGCTTACCCAAGTCGGGGCCCGGGAACCGAGGACGGCTGGGTTTCGGCCCCTTCTCCAGCCTGTCCGAGTTTTCCGCCTGTACCACTTCCTTAGCCTTAGGACATGCACTTGGATGGTGACCATACCTGCACAGTCCTTGCAGCACTGCTTTAAAGGCATCCCGAATCCGTCCGCTTGAGAGGACGGTTCTCTGCTCCCTCCGACACCAACTACGTCTGTGCCCTACCTCTCCGCAGCCCCAACACAAGCCTTGGAAAGTTCTCGGGCTCACCTTCCTCAATGCTATTTTCTCCACTTTAGCCTTCCAGCCCCGGAGGTCACGGCGGGGCTGAGCAGCTGGCCCTAGGCCACTCGTTGCCTTCAGGAAGGCCTCAAACTCCAAGGCCCTCGCCAGCGCCACCTGCAGGTCCTCAGGGTGTGCCTTGCTTGACGTAGATTTGCAGCTGCTGGTCCGTAAAAACGTCAACAAAGAAATCACGGGCCAGGACCCACGATCATCTCTTCCGCAGCCGCAGGGTACGACCTCCTTACCAGCGCCTCCACATCCTGGCGCCAGCTGGGACAGTGGTCTCGCCATGCTCACGAGTCCTCTTCTTCAAGTGGGCCCGATATACCTCGGCCTGGGGGTGGTGCCCGAAACGCGTTTCAAGCCTCTGCCCACGCTGGTGTAGGAGGCCTGTTGGGATGCCGGCAGATGCCCCAACACTTCCACTGCAGGGCCCCTTACCGCTGTTACCAGCTGCAGGGCCTTCTCTTCCTGGCTCCAGCCCTGGGCAGATGCCAGCATTTCAAATTGGGCGACATATGCCTCCCAAGCCACCTTCCCGTCGTACTCAGCTGGCTTACGCCTCACAGAAGTCTGGGGGGCCGAGAGGCTGCAGGGTGGAGAAAAGCGTGCCGTGAAAATAACACGCCCAGGGGGGAGGAAGGGGGTGAGGGAGGCAACGAGGCGGGTTGACCGGGTCCGAGTTTGCCGCCACCTATACCCAAGGGAGCGGTTCCGATGGGTCCCCAGCCTTCTGCAGCGACCATTGGCTCCGACACGATGCTGCGAGGCCCGGGGGTTTCCTGCCACGGACCCCAGGCAGACCCCAGTAAATCTGACACTCGGGCATCTGTTCCCAGAACCTTGTCTGCCTTCTCTGCTTGCAACGTTACTACCTCGTGACGCCGCCTTTTCGCCTTCACTTCCTCCCTCAGGCCCTGAACCTCGCCCTTCAGAGTCTGCACCTCCTCCATCAGTTCACTCTTCACGCTGTTGCATGCCTTGTCGGTGTACTGCTGAGTTTCCATCTTCACAGATGCAAGATTGCTCTGTAGCACCTCAACAAGTCGGCAGAACTGTTCCTCTGCCTTCCTTGCCTGCATCCCGACGAGATGGTGCGCCTGCTCGCGTGCCCTCTGTGCCTGCTCTTCTGCCCTTTGTGCCATTTCCTCCCTCATACCGGCCAGCATGGCGGGTGATAGGCCCAATTGGCTCGGCTTCACCTCACTCGTGCCTGCCTCAGTCATAGACTCCTCTATCATGGCTGCCGCCATCTTTGGACTTGAAAAATCGGCGCGTCTCACTAATCAAATCAAAAAATCCCACTCCGGGACCCCATTTGTTACGCCGACCCTCGTCTCTCTGCCCCCCAACACAAGGCGGGCTAGGCAGACGGCGTGTTATAAAACAGGGTCGTGAACACTGAACAGCTCCAAGAGGCACCAAACCCACCAACGTCCCAGAACACCGGGAGAGAAAAACGCCAAGTGGCGAGGCAGGGCACGAAGTAAACAAAAAATGACAGTCGTTCCTTTATTTACACAAGTTATTTACCCGTACACTTTTCTATAGGCACAATACAGGGGGGAAACCAGCATGTCACACAGCACAGTACAGCTTATAACAGGGCAACACAAGGTCACAAGGGCACACACAGGTCTTCACAGGAGCAGCACCCAACCGCGTCTCCCGGCTTGTTCCTCCGCTCCCCCG
>NC_051393.1:20566558-20581558 GCF_015228065.2 Penaeus monodon
GGCTTTTGGTCTTGGTTTGTATCTGGGAGGGGGGAATTAAAGGTACATCTTGCCCTTATCCAAGACTTAATTAGTGTATTTAATCAATAACTTGAGACTTTATCAGGCTGTTAAAGCATTGCCTCTGGCAAGTTGGTAGCTCGATTATCTTGAGCTTACAAATTTAGACATGCATATCTTATTTGCAATCTTGTTTGAGATCGAACGTATCTGAAATGCCAATTTCAGAGAAACCTACAGACGAAACTGACCACCTCCTTAAGTGCCTCGACACTCTCAAAATTGACCTTGACTCTAGAAAGCCAACCATAGAACAATTAGAAGAGGTCGTTACAACTGACCTCTTGATGACGATTGATAACTCTCAGGTAAAGTAAGAGCCTCTTATTCTAGTTGGGCATCCTACTCTTAGGAAGACTCCTAATCTTAAATAATTTACAGACTTGGCATGGACCACTAACCTTTAGTGAACCACTGATGGTAAATGGGCCTGCAACTATACAACAAACCATGAATATAATGGGCGATGGTAGTGCACAACCACAAGAGGAAACGTATGACCTCTTCCTGACTAAAACAGAACATCTGGAGGTTGGTTTTTTTTTTTTTTCTTTAAACCTCTTGGGGGGGGGGGGGGAATATGGTTGCTAATTTTTACTTTTTCTACAGAATGAAGTCTCCAACGTAGACTCTATCATGGACAGCATCCTTTATCATTCCAAGGATCAATCTATCCTAGGATCCATTGTAGCAACTCCACTTACAGTGGATTACTTTGAATCTAACTCGACAAGGCTTACAGTGGTTGGTATAACTTAGAATGAGTGAGTAATACCCAGGTTTCGGTGTTCTAGAATAATTTTAAATTCGATCATTCCAGTTGAATGGAACGCCCCTACTTGGCTTGACTCGAGTATTTATGATTGATGGTATTGACCAGGATGTAGATCCTTCAATGTACATCAACACCATGAAGACTGATGTCTTCAATACACGGGATGGAGCAGGTTCTGCTACCCTTAATGGAGTACAAACAAGCCGTGAGTAATGGAGAGTTTAGTATGACTATTTTAAAGGCTGCAAATTGCTACTTTAATTGAAACTGAATTTTCAGAATTCATGAGGAAGAACCTAGCTTCCCAGGTTGTAACTGGTAATTTCAACTATGAAGAAATTGGTGTACAAAGCGTCGAGGGATCGACTACTACCGATGAGTCTCTATTAGTTAATGGCATAAACACAAATGCCATTGTAACTAGAGGACAAAATGTTACTTTCCTTAATAAAAAGAATTTCCAGAACTTGATCATTCAGGAGGACCTAAACATCGACTTGCTTAATGAAGTAGGATAACTTGCAGTCTAGTATGTAGAACATGCATAAGCATGTAGAACTTGCATAACACTAAATTCTGGTATCTTTTCAGATTGACCTCTCTAGCCTTGCTGAAGACCTTGTATATATAAATTTGTTCAAGCCCCAAATTTTGGATGGTCACTTCACTCTCCATGACCTTAATGTGGATGGCAATGTTGATGTAAAACACATTAATGATGTAAACATGAAAGAACTTAATACCATGGTCGTCAAAACTTCGGGAGACTTCACATTATCTGGTAAGCTTAAAAAAAAAAAAAACAGAATCGTGCTTGCAAGACTTTAATTAGTGCCACTAAATTTACTATTTCTTTCAGGTGATGTAACCTACCAGAAAGACTTTGGTGTGTCTGGAAGCATGACCAGCCCAAAACTGAATGGTATTGCTAAGGAAAACATTGTTGATCTCCAGACCCCTCACATCCAAGGCCACTATACCTTTACAAATGCTAATGTAAAAACTTCTATAGAATGCAATAACATAAATGGAATTGACATGAATGTTGATGTGGTCACCATTGATGCTGACCAAACTATAAATGGCAAGTTGAGAGAATTCCTTTTTTAATTTGATTAGCAAGAGAGGAAGGGAGAAATATCTGACACTTTATTTAATACTTAGGTCGACTAACCTTCATTGATGACGTGTTGGTTAGTGGGTCGGAAGGAGTACAAATGATTGACACTGCTACTGTAAATAACCTCCACCCAAAGAGCCTCGAGACCTTCGACGACCAAGGGAACCTCCTCATGAAGATTAATGTTACCTTTACTAACACTCTACATGTAAGTTTCCTACTAAAAGTAGGTTGACAAGTGGTGTAATTGGTTTGGTCTTACCAAATGCCTTTCCAGGTACTGGAAGATGTTGCTGTAGATGTTATTAATGGTCTGGATATGAGTGGCATTGAAGATAGATATTGGAGGAAGAGCACGAACCAAGTGGTCTCGGTGTCGCCTGTTCTAGAGAATGCTAGATTCAAGTACGTAAAAGTTTCTCTAGGTTGCCCCTAAATCTGTCGGTTAAAATTGCAATAACTAATGTCTCTCTTTACAGAGCTCCTGTGACAGCAGTGTCAATAAATAATAATCAGATGGAGGACTACCTATCTGTGACTGGACCTCAAACCATCGAAGGAACCTATACATTCCAGGTTAACAAATTACAGCAACTTGTACAGGTTGCCTTAACTTTAAATAGTTACTATAATAAAATTTGTTACAGGGTTTGGTGAATATAGCTGGTAACCTCAACATGATGGCAGGAAAGGCTATAGATAATGTGGACGTGTCGGCGCTTAAAAGTAATTTGGTAACTCTGGCTGACGACCAAACTATCAGTGCTCAAACGGTAAGTAGTATTAAAGTAGCTTAGATTTTACCTAGGACTTAAACTTTTGAAAGTTGCCTAATCCTTCTATTTCTAAAGAGCTTCGCAGGAAAAATAAGCACCTCTGGTAGCTTGGACTTGGATGGCAAGTTGAATGGATGGGATTTGAATCAAGATTTCATGAGACTTGACTTGTCCCTGCCACACACAGGTAAGTAAAAGTAATATTAATTAATAAATAAAAATATTTACTAGATAAAACAATTTGATTTTTGAAATGCCTCTTCAGGTAACCTAAACTTTGTGGACAAAACTACTGCAGCATCTCTGAGTATAGATAGTGCAGATCTAGTGGTCCAGAGCCTTAATGGCATGAATGTGAAGTCTGCAGTGGATGACTTGGTCATTGTATCCAGTGATGCAACACTTGCTGGGCCCCTGAAGTTTACATCTAGTGTAAATGGTAGGTAGAGGAATTTTTCAAATGCTACCATGATTCAAACTTTTGGGCATGGTTTGATTTGAGTTTCATATTGCAGCTAATGACCTCTTCGTTAGTGGAACTGTTGATGGTGTTGATGTGACGGATCTTGTAGACCGCAGCCTTAAGAAGACTTCTGCTACACCACAGGCAGTAACGGGGGCAATAACGGTGAACAAGGGAGTTCACTTTGATCAGAGCCCATCTTTGACCATGGTTAACAGCAAGGACTGGACCACCTACCTTAGCAAGGCAAGGGCATTTAAGTTTAAAATGTGTGTTAGAAAACACAAGCTACAAGAGTTTTACATTTTACTATAAATTTCAGGTTGTGCCACAAAATTACAATGGTGCAATTGGCGGAAAGAAGACTTTCACAAAGCCAGTATCTATATCCGGCAACTTCAACCCAACTACACTAAACGGGTTTAGTGTAGCTCCACTATCGGACAGAATACTAACGAAGAGCACAAACCAGAATGTTGGCAGCAAGTACAACATAAATGGCAATCTTGCAGCAAGTACATATCTAAGCTCCTTTCACTAGACTTTAGCATAGTGCTCCCCTACCTACACTAACCTAGTTCACATGTGGCATAGGCATTTGGCAGGTTCATGTCTAGGCTAAAATTGAATTAAATTGCAGAGAATGTTAATGCACCAGAAATTGATGGTGTGAACACTGCAAACTTGGTGTTGGTGGATCAGGCCAGACCCATAAGTGGATTAGTTAGTTTTGCTGATAACTTGGAAGTGAAAGATGTAACATCAGACTTGGGAGTACTTGATGGCTGTGACCTCCTTCAGGTATGTAAAGCTGCATTTCAAACTTCAAACTATAACTTCAAGGCTCCTTTTAATGCAAAGGGTCTTTATTCCAATTTTTAGCTAAATGGATCTACTGTATGGAGATCAAATGGTGGAAATATAGAATTGTCCTTCCCAATAACAATGGAATCGATAGATGTTGGACAAGATGTAGCAATAAAAGCTGGTGTCAAAGCAGGCACACAGGAACTGATGCACTTCCTTAACATGCTTGTCTTGAAGTCTTCAAATCAAGATATCTTGGGTAAGGTCCTAAATTAATGTTTCAGATTAAACTTGGCAATTAGTTACTATTTTAAGTTGAGTATTAGCCTAAATTGGGACTATAAAGATCCTCTTATAGGAACTGTCTTCCTTAACATGCCCAAGGATTAGATTTTAATTTTTAAATTAAAGTTTTCAATGGACCCAAATTTCAACCCTGCTTCAAGCCATTAGGCTTTGAACTTTGCCTAAAGTAGACTGGATAAATATTTGCACATGGGCAAATATTAAAGTGCTCAAGTACTGTAATGTTAACATTGCAGGTGAAGTAGAGTTCATAACCGACATTAAACTAACCAATTTGGTGGCATCAACTGCTGATGGAGTCGACATTGACAACCTGTATGCTGTAACAGTCCTGGATAACAAAGATAATGTAAGTTATGTATGTAATGGTACTATAGTCTGGGGGGGGGGGGGTTGCTTGTGTATAAATCTTTGCCTTTTTCTTTCACAGGTCATAAATTGTGATGTTGCCTTCACAACCGACTTGAACTCGCAAGTCTTGACTGTGGAAGAGGTTTCTGGTCTAAGTGCTCAAGGCATACTAATAGATTCCTTGAATGTGACTGAAATCGATGAAAAAGCAGTCCTTATCAAGGGAGGATCTTATTTGATGACTGGTGACAAGACTTTCACTAGTGGTTTAACTGCTGGTGGATTGAAAGTTACAAGTGGGTAACTTTTTATTTTTTTTTTTTTTAATCCCATCCCCCAACTAAACCACTACTTACTGGTGCACTTGTCCTGCAGGATCACTGGGTGGCATACCAGTACAAGACTTGGTGGTAGTTTCTGCAACTGGTCAACTAGCAGATGAATTGCTCTTCAGAGCACCTATAACGGTCAAAGGAGATCTTGAGGCAAGTACCTCACTTCGCTTAGGTAAAGTTAAACTTGGACAGCACCTAATGTTTACCTTCTTTTAGGTGGATGGATTGATTGATGATGTTGACCTAGAGCAACTTCTAATGGATAGAATCCGACTTGACACTCAAGAGACTCTAACCTCTTCTACAAGCTTCGAGGGATTAAAAGTGGAAGGTCTGGAGGCAGATTGTTCAAGTGCTCATACAAATGAACATTGGAACTTCCACAATTCATAAGTTCCCTTAAATACTAGTATACTACTTTTTAAGTGCATAGAATCAATTTTGAAGTACTGGGTGTGAATAGCGGTCTAAATTACTAAACCTACTTTTTAGGTGATCTTGTGGTTGAAGAAATAGATGGCGTAAAATTAACAGACATTGTACTGAAGTCCGGAAGAATTCAGCAGGATGTTACTGGGCCCAAGACCTTCAATGGAGGCTTCAAAGTGGAAGGCAAAATCCAGGCTACTCTATTGAATAATGTGGATATTCCAGCATTAAATCTAAACGTCGTTCGAAAGGATAGATCGGCTAAAATTGAACACAATCTGGTTAGTATAAATTTGGCTGATGCTTGGGCTTCTAATAGTGAGAATTTTAAATTTTGGTTTCTGCTAAACAGGTCTTCGAGATGGCTGTAGAAGCAAACACTGCAATAGATGTCACAGGAGAAGTAAACGGCTACAAGTTATCAGATGTGAATTATCCCCCATCAGTATTGAACCAGAACATTATCAATCAAAGTACTAGGTTGTACAACCTCAATAGCACCCTCTCTAATACCTTCATTGACACCAAAGCTCTTGCCTGTGGTAAGTAAACTTTTTAAGCCTTAAAGCATTGAGGCTTGCATGGCCTTTTGCAAGGCACCACTCCTGTCTATCCCAACCCTAGATTAAGTTTGGGTCTTTGAACCATTCTTCCTTCATCCCAGCTTGGTTCTTGTCAAAGCTATTTATCCCTCCTTAGGATATTACCATAAGGCTGTATAGGTTTTAATACCTAGTATTTTTGACCAAACTATTCTTGGGGGGGGGGGGGATAGCATAGAGGGATCTCTACCCTAAAACCCCAAAATCCCTGCCTCAAATTGCCTTGTATTTTGACATGGCAGAATTTTCAATATTCAACTTCAGGCATGTATGAAACACTGATGTATGGTGAGCTGCTTAATGTTGAAGATGTAGCAATAACTGGAAAAATGAGTGTTGGTGCCTTCGGTGGAACTGCCTTTGTGGCAGTAAGGGAGTGCGATGTCCTATGCACATGCCCTAGTCAATACTCCTTCTACCATGTGAGTAGTTACCACATTCCCTCAAGTATGTACTGTTAAATGATGCTACTCTAATTCGAGTACTCTAGATTAGTTTAACTGCTTAAACTTGTCTGTCTTTAAAGTTGTATAATTAAATCAAATTGATAATTATCTAGATTTTAATCCTAAATTATTTTGATAGGTGTCAAATAATGGCGACTTGCTACAAGACTTCAATGATACAAATTCTGCTTTCATCTTCGATACAGAGGGTTATGAAGGGACTGGTGTTGTGAACAAGTAAGCTGCTGTGCTAAATATGGATAAAATGGCACATATTTATGACTGCATTTTTTTACTTTTTTTTTTTTTTTACTTCTAGTTGCACAGGAGAAACTGTAGTGAAGACATTGCAGCTAACCGATTCCAGCCACCCTGTTGGGAACTTGGGTGCTATAGCAGATGTTGCAGTCTTCACAGTAAATGGTGTCCCTTACATAGTGACTGCAAGCACAATTGCAGGCAAGTATTAAAACCAAGGACTTTGCCTTCATGCAAAAAGATTCTTTATCTTTATGGCAGAACACAACTTGGAGCTTCCTCCTTTGCAGAAGGAAGTTTTGGATCTTCTAAGATCCATGTAACAAAGTTAACCTCTACACCAGTAGTCATCTGGTCCTTGCAGACTTCATATAGTGCCTCAACAGTGGATGTAACCTTGGCAAGTATATGCACTATTTTAGTGTTGGGGGGGGGGGGGGTGATTTTTTTAAGGCAATCTATAAAATTGCCTTAAATACTTCAGAGTGACAATGGATGGTTGCTGTTGGTTGCAAATCACATGGCCTCAAATGATTCGGTAGATCCCTTCACTGCACCATCACAGTTGTACTTGTGGTCAACCACTGAGGAAAAGGTAAGTAGCATTATTTTAATGTGCTATAAAATTCTTGTGAAGAATAAGGTATATTTAGGTATACTTTCAGTTTAACCTTATTGGCGAGTACATTGGTCAACGGGTTACCTCGGGCATCTTCCTAGATGCAAAGGGTGCTCTCAAAGAGCGATACTTCTCTCTAGCACAGCTGCAGGCTTCAGATTCGCCTGTATCTGAAGACAATGTGAAATATACAACAGATGTAATGGTAAGTAAAGACTCTATAAATATATCTGTGTATATATATTGGTCTGGCTAGTATGTATCTTAATACTATATTTCTTCCAAAAGGTATTCAAGTACGGCTTGTCTGGCTACCAGCCTTACCAGAGGCTGCCCTCGTATGGTGTGGTTGCTCAGGAATCGATATACATTGGGGATGATCTCTACTTGCTGTTGCTCTCTGAATTTACACATACATTGGATGTGTATGAAAATTCTCCAACCGAAGTAATTTAATTTACTTTTCATATTTTTTTTTCTATTTTTTACTATGTAGTAAAATTACAACTAAAACTAACTACTCCCCTTTTATCCGACAGGGATTCCGTATTTATCAAAAGATTCCGGTATGCCGCAACCCACTTGATGTAAGGAAGATTGTGGTATCCTTCAAAGACCTCCTACTGGTATCTTGCAAGGAACCGGCCCAAATTATGAAGATCCAGTTTTTGACCAAAGGATTCACATACAGAGAATAGACGAAGGGTGTAAAAATTTAATTTATGATTTTTAAAATAATTCAAACAATAAAAGAGTGTTTAATTAAAATTACCTTAAATGGTAGGTTACTATAGACCTTGGTCTGTATCCACCTTCCTTCAGTGTAAAATATTAAGCTTAATGCAAATGCTTAATGGCAAGTTTGAAACTGCAACTACACACTAAATTAGCATAACTTGCTTCAAATAACTGCATTAAACTAGTCCCCTTGACTTTTTTAAGCTTGGGTGTTGGAGCCTGAGACTTCAGTTCCCACAGGGCAGGTTACTTTCTTTAAGACGGCTCTCGCTTTCCAGTATTAAGGCACTGGGGTGTTACTTGCCCTGCATAGTACTAAAACAAAGCAGGACTGCTAGGAGCACCTACCCTAAGCCCCATAATTTCAAATGCCCTAATTTGAGCATGTAATATAGGAACTTTGGTTTCAAAATACTATCAAGTAGTCATAATGACTTCTACCTTTCCCATAGATCTTTTGCACTTTTAAAGTTAAATGACCTTCTTCCCCATTTCACACTTGATATAATTCAGTGGGGGGGGGGGGCCCTTACAGCCTTCCAAAGGCAAGCTATTACTTTTAATTTTTAAAATATAATTAATGAGTGCATCATGTATGCTTACACTTGTAAAACCAAGTTAACTATTGGTATTACTAGCAATAGTGCTGAACTAGCTACAGGCTTCTGTGCTTAAAATACAAGTACTGAGCAGTGAGCACTTACTGTAAAGGCCGTAGAAACAATGGCTTTATCAGTAAAAGTAGATTGATTAACTTCAGGTCTTAGTCTTAAAGATCTTTTAAAGCCAATGAGTAATTAATATTAATCAATATTAACTTAAACAGTTGCAAGGCTAAAATGCTGGGTGGGGGGGGGACTAATATTTGGAACAAAGCACTTCTCTTAAGGCTAGGTACTAGTAAAGGTTATATATATATATATATATAATATATAATATATATATATATATATATATATGTAAGGTGTAACTTGGCCCCCTTCCCCCAAGCCTAAACACGTTAGAAATGTCGTAGGTATATATACCTGAGGTTTAGATTATCTTTAGACCATGTAAAGATGTAGACGTGTAAGTCTTCAAACAACTAAACTTCTCAAACATAATTTAAATGCTTGTTTAGCTCCTGAGGCTTCGTTTCCGAAGTTTCCCCATGGGAGGGGGGGAGACCACCTGAAATCGCCACTTGCGCTCGTGTCTGTACGACCTGCTCAAAAGTAGCATGAAATATTGCCGATCCACTCTAAGAAGAGTTAATTATAAAGTGCAAATAAGAATGCCAGAACAAAGTCTGGCAAGGGTAAAAGGGACAGCTACCCAGGCTCTATAAAGGAAAAAATAGATAATTATTAGATTCAGGCTAGAATTTTCCAGAACTCTGGGGAGGGGGGAATAGTCTGCAATCCTGGTTGAGTTACCAATAAAGATGGCATTCCCTTAGGTTTAACTTTCCTGTATGGAGTTAGTGACCATTAGCAACCCCTTTTTTTTGGGGGGGGGGGAGGGGAGAGTATGGTTAGCAATCTGGCTTTTAAGGCCTAAAGGTGCGTTTACATGATCGAACTATGTTCGATGGACAAAATAGTTACAAACTAGGAGTGGAAAGCGAAAAGGCTCGCTGATGTCAGAAGCGAGCACCAAGTGGTTTACCAGACACTGTTCGCAGCATCGAAACGACACTGTCTAGTAAAGTATATGATGCTGCCAGACACACGAACAAAGTCACTTGGTTACAGGATTTTCAGAAGTCCATCAGTTCACTAGGTCTCAATTGTCCTGTTAACATGGCCAGCAGTCAAGGAGAAAAGTTGACACAGACAAAAGACCCTGCTACTAATAGAACTCTACCGCCAAAATCCATGCTTATGGAATGTCAAGGCTGATGTGTACAAGGATAGGAACAAACGTGTCACGGCCATCAATGAAATAACAGCGGGAATGAATAGAAGTGGATTATCTGTTACTGCTTCTGAAGTGAAGAAAAAAATAGAATCCATCCGTGGTCAATAATGGCGAGAACTATGTAAACTGGAGAAATCAAAAGTCTGGGGCTGGTGCTGACGACATCTACACCCCCATATTATGGTGTTTTGATGACCTTTCCTTCCTCAACGATAGGGACAGCAAGAGAATCCATGTCAAGTATGAATAGCCAAGTGTCTCATGTGCCTGAAGAAGTGTGTGATCATGAGGTAAGTAATTGTCGTATATCTGTCTACCTGTCTTAAAATGAGAAAACAAAAAAATTATAAACCAAACCATGGCCATATTTTCTTTGTCATAATCCACCTTTATAATACATTTGTCAACAAAGCAATGTAAAGTATGTTCAATATGCAACATTGGTGATTTGTATTATACATTACTATTATAATATTACTCATGAGTTATTGTAACTTAGTATCATGTATGTCTGTTTTGCCAGATCACAGCACCTTCCTCATTGAAATATTTCATATACAGATCGCATACAATTGTGCCATTGATGGTCGAGGTTTGTTGCTCATACTCGAGCGGTAGCATGCCAGGGATGTCTTCAGTGTTTTCGTTATTTGCATCCGAACACACATTTGGGGTGACAGGTGCTGTGCAAAGGTAATTATGTAGTGCCTTGCAAGCAAGTACTATTTGTACTACTTTTGTTGGTTCAAGGTTAATGGCTTTATGAAACGCTTCAAATCTGTTAGCAAGTATTCCGAATGCGTTTTCTACGGTGCGTCGAGCTCTAGACAGTCGGTAGGAAAACACACGTTGCTCAAGGTTTTGATTTCGATGAGAGAAAGGTTTCATGATATGACGCTTCAGAGGAAATGCATCATCAGCAACGATCACATAAGGTAATACTTTTGAGCTGTTAGGGAGTATCTCATCATCTGGCATACCCGCAGATCCTGCTTCAATATGCTGGTTGAGAGAACGGGTATCCCAAACTCCACCATCCGACACTCGTCCATTAGCGCCCGTCGACATATATGAAGTTTGAGTCTGCATTAGAGACAGCCATTAAAACGATGCTGTGGCTTCCTTTGTAGTTGTAGTAGAAGGAGCCGCTATCAGGTGGTGGCCTTAACAGGATGTGCTTCCCGTTAACTGCTCTGATGCAACTTGGAAAGTTCCATTTCTTGGAAAACCCCTCTGCTACACGTTTCCACTCCTCCGCTGTTTGGGGTGTCTGTTAATATGAGAAGAATGTTAAGATTTTTTAAGCATTCTCGATATATATAAACTGTTATCCCCCCCCCTCTCTCCCTCTCTCCCTCTCTCCCTCTCTCCCTCTCTCTCTCTCTCTCTCTCTCGTTGGCATACACTAATGGCATTTATCTATTTTCAGATTTTCAATGATCCTATACTTCAACAAAATGAACCTGATTCTGTAACCCATACAACACCAACGCCTGTCACACCTGTCCCACCTGTCCCAAGTACATCACAGGATAATGTACGACCTGCAACTCATAAGTCTTCACGCATTCAGACTCAAAGTACCCGAGGGAGAAAAAGGTCTCTACCCACTGACGAGAGGCATGCGGTGCTTCAAGAAGCGCTTCATCAACTGAAGGAACTATCTCGATCGGAGAAGGAGGATAGCGATGAAGAAAGTGCTTTTGGTGATGTTGTTGCCAATGATTTGCGGAAGATGAATGAAGAATATAGGATCCATGCACAGAAGTACTTTATCTGGGAAAATTAGGGAAGCTCACGTTTTCAACCATGGTTGTTGCCTAATTATGTAGGACCATAATTATGTCTATTGAAATTGCAATTCACATGTTTACAATAAAGTTGTGAAAGTAATAGTATGTGTTTGTCCCAGGTTTAGAAACAATATTCATGAACAACTTTACATATGTGTAAAGATGTAGTTTTACCCGACGGGTTGCGCTTCAAGGTGAGTAATGTACGAGTAGCCAAACACCAAGCACGTAACTTTTTTTACATACACATAACAAGATGTATTTTGTATGTAATTAATCTCGCGTCTATGCTCAACTGTAGGGATGTACTACACATTATGCAAGTCATTTTCATTACCTACATAATATTATATGCACTGTCACAATCAAGCTTTATTTACCTTTAAGTATGGGTCCTTAAGCACATCATAGATGGCTTTGCACGTATCAGGAATGATTGCAGACAGACTCGGTTTTGAAATTCTTGTACTGTATTGAAGGGCACTGTAGGAGCACCCGGTGGAAAGGTACATCAACTTTGCTTCCAGACAAGCTGCAGATGAAATGCTCTCCCTCATACAGGTGTCCTGCTTGGTTATAACAAGTTTAACCTTTTCCAGTAACTCGTAGAAAGTATTTGGGTCCATGCACATATAGTTCGTGAAGTCCAATTCATAGCCAGTTTTAAATTCTTGGAAAATGGTTGCATGGCTTCCCCTTTCATTTCGTTTGTGCAACCAGTCTTTGCACCATTCCCTTCTTGGCATCTCCTCCTCCTCCTCCTCCTCCTCACAGAATACAGCAATGATCATACTGCATAGTGCAATTTTTTTGGCCTTGTTTTTTTTCCTGTGTACCATAGTAGTGATCTACTGCACCAGTCGTCCAAGGCCACACACTGACTTAAAAGGCTGAGTTACCAACGGACATCACCTTCGGACATCACCTTCGAACATTGTCCACCGGTCTTTTCCCTGTGAGCAGATTCGAAACGGTGGTAAACACCCTCATCTGGTACCACTGCTTGTTGCCAGATCCGCTTCCATCGTTTCACTGCTTATGACGTCATCCTGCTTCTCCTGTGATATGGTAACGATTTTGTCCGTCGAACATAGTTCGATCGTGTAAAAGCACCTTTAGCCAACATTACAAAGCACATGGGTTACATCAAAAGTAGCAGAAGTCGCCAGAGAAGGGATTTGCCTGAACAGTGTTTGGAGTGCAATGCTTGCTGCACCCTTCCTGAATTGCAGGCCTACACCAGCCTCTTAAAGCCATTAGACCTTGCCTACATTTGCCCTTGGCCCTATCTTAGACCACACTCGGATTTGATTTTTCTGGGAGGCAAAACGGGATCTCGCCTGCCTTGGGCCTCAGGCCTTGACAAATTTTGCATGGTCTTTTTCCCCTCCTTTTTCATTTTTCCCTTCTCCAACTCTTCTACTATCCACTTCCTAAGGTGTGCGAGCTGTGCTGAAAGGATGAAAAGCCGACTTTGCTTACCATGGCCAATGTTATACCCTTGTTAAGGACAGTGAGGCTTGCCCCTTCATCAAATGGCCCCACCAATTCCCTCTCCAAACTCCCCAACCCCACTCTGAACACCAACTACTACTACCTACTCAATGCCTACTAATACAACATCCACCCAAATCAAAGCTCAAGTTCAGGGATACCTTCCTACTCTCCCAACATTCTCTACTTCATCACCTCTACCCCCGCAATCTTCATCAATCACCATCCTTCCTTGTTACTACTATATAGCCTTATTGTCCACCTTTCTGTAATACCTCCCTCAACAGTACTCTTCCACACATCCCCATCCTTCTACTGCCCAGCCAAATGGGACCTATTTTTCATGATCTCCCCACAGTTCCTTACTGACAACTCTTTTCTTCCAGCAAGGTCTCTAAAAACAAGTAGGCAAAGTCTTTCCCTAACCGACCCAATCGTTCTCGCCTCGTCATTAGCATCTGAAAATCGAGCTATAGCATTATTAACTATAAATGATCTCTGATATCAGATATGGTTCCTGCAGAACCATATCTGACCCTCAATGCTTGTACAGGAACGGTCTGTCTCCCCAGCAAACTGCCCTATTAATAACAAAAATTGGTCAGATTGTGGAGACTTGCTCACCTGCCTCATGGACTGTGTGATATCAGTACATTGCTACTCCATTCCTCATAAAGTTCATAAAAAAATATCAACATTGCCAAAATTACTTCCTATAGACATGACCTTCCCTTTAATGTTTACATTGAAGAATCCCTCCCTATCCGACCATATAAACCTCCTCCCAACAGTGTCAAATTTGTTGGCATTTAGGATGTCCAGACATTGCTGTTCCATGGCCCGATGCCCTGTGTGCCCAACCTGATCATAACCAATCAAACTACTCTGCACAATCAAGCACATGTTCCAGCTGTGGTGTCCCTCATAATGTATGGCTACCCCACCAAGTTTGAGTCTGAGGTGGCAACTCTGATTCATACTTGGTCTCATGTTGTGTGAAGCCAGACAGGAAGCATGTCGATGAGGATTTTCTCTTCCTCCCTGCTCTAGTAATGTCCCTTGCTCTGCCCATCCTCCTCCCTCCCAAGATGTTCTACACCCTCTCCTATACCAATCCCTCCTACATCTTACTTCCCCACTTCTACCTCCTACCTTCCCCAGTCAAATTCTTTTGTCATTTTAAATCACCCCCCCCCCCCCAGCACTACCCACAGCAGACAGACTAAGCATTCCACCCCTTCTACTACACACCTGCCTCCACTTGCCTTTGCCTCTACTCCTCAGACGCCACTCTCCCCCTCCCTCCCCCAATAATAAAACCTTTATTTCACAAAACTCCCCAGCTAACTCCATTACAGAAATTCTTGAATATATTCAAAACTGTCTGCTCAAGTCCCAAATTGACACCAAAACCCCTCATCCACCCTCAATTCCACAATTCCCAGTCCCACCACTCAGTGACTGCTGATATCCATCCTCCTCTTACTCGTATTCCCCCTACATTCCTTCTTCCTACTCCCTCCCAACACAGCCCATCCCCCCCAGCTACTGTTCCACCTACATCCCCACTACCCCTACCACTCCCTCCTGGATACACACGTGAATCCCTTATGTGACTACTATGCCCTTCCCCAGATCCTCCTCCACCTGATACCCCTCCTGGTACAACAACACCTCCCCCTCTCATTCCTTATCTCACCCCATAGCTCCTTCCCCTTCAAATTCTCCA
>NC_051393.1:20586558-20645064 GCF_015228065.2 Penaeus monodon
AACGGAACCTCATACTCCCCCACCACGTGATAGCGTCCAAAAATGGCTGTAATCAGATTTCACGTCACTCTGCGGAAAAGAAGTTCGGGAAAAACCACCTTTTTTTACCGGTTAGGTGAAATCAAACTTTCCCCCTCTACAGCCCGTCCCCCGACGATTTTGCATTTCGAGGTAATAAATTCACACAGCCATCTATTCGAAAAAAATTTAAAGAGGCCCAAAAACAACAACTTTTGACACCTATAATAACCGTTACTTCAGAAAACGAATCCCACATGTTCTATTACTTACAGCGGGCACAGGAAGGCTCAAAGGTGTAAAGACCCCCACCGCCAGCCGTCTTCGACAACCGGGTGAATGTTTAAGTATTTAATAGTTTCAAAAGAAAATTTTGACAACATAGGTTCTGTTTGTGTAAAAATTTTTTTATATTGCTTTTTCCAGGGAACGTGAACCCACACGTCCGCTCTCCCCCTCAACCGGCCGTCTAGAATATCTCACCTCAACCCACCGCAAGGGTTATTAGCCAGAACCCCGGGGGTTTTATTTGAATGGAAAAAACGGTGATAGTGACAGTGAAGTGCATGGGAAAAGAGAAGAGAGTGTTGATTTCGCAAGGCGCCGCACTTATTTTAGGGAAAAATTTTTAAAGGGGGCATCCCGTGCGGTGGATTTTAAAATTTTCCCCGACCAAGACCGCCGTCACCGCGATTATTTACGCAAAACAAAAATTTTCACGAATTTTTAAAAAATTCACCGCTCTACCTGGGTTGTCCTCCCCCAACCCCAAAAGTTTAATGGATTACCACACCCTTTCCAAGACAGATCTCACATCCGGCAGTGGACACATATTAAAAAAATATCCCCCTATGCAGCTAGCAATTTCAATGAAGACGATTGCAGAAGATTGTAGGGGGTGGGCCGGGGAGGCAAAAGCAAAACTCAAAGAGGGGCTGTCAGACGGGGGAAAGCGCACTTGCCGGGAAACTATTAGTGCTCACAGCTAAAAAATATCACAACTTCTATTTCCCCCAAAGCTTTTGGGGCGATATGGGGCTTACCCTGCGATGCCGGGAGGTAAGAATATTTTTAAACCCCAAGGGAAACCCCGATGCTTTTATATTTTTCCCTCGCAGCTGGAAAATTACTAGCTGCAGGAAAATCAAAAAATCTCTAACCAAAGGGGTTAAATACCCCCCCCAAATGCGTCGACACTTCGATCATGTTCAAAGTTTCCCCACCAGTTGGGAAAACTCTGGGAGAATTTGGGAAAGAGACAAAAACCTCTCTATTATTAATACTCTCCGAAAAAACATCCAATTCAAGGGAAATAAATACGCGTAGACGGGTAAAAAAAGGAAGAAAAAACAAGAGCGTTTGCGTCTTCACCGCTTCTTCAAAAGATGAACACGCCTTCTGATTACAGATTTTAAATAGATTATAGATGCTTCGCACAACGGGGAAGCAACGCAACACTTTTGCCGCACGTGTCTCACCGCATTTCCCAATCAAAATTAGCTAAACCCACATGAGAGGGGTGAGTTCCCGATCAGTTTTAATTACCCCCACAGGGAGCGAAACTCCCCTTTAAAAAATTAGGGGAAAACATTTGGACGTCACACATCTGCATCTAGCTTTGAACCTTGGAAACAAACAGAAGGAGGGGGAAGATGTAAGCTCACATAAAGCCTGTGCATATAGCTACATCATAATGATAGACGGGGTGAAGGGGTTGACGTTTCCATATCAAGGAGTGACGCTGCCACGCACTTTGTCAAAAAAATTATCCAAAAAGGGCAGACATTGAAAAAAACATCCCCACCACCACCTCCACAGTCCGATAAGAAAAGAAGCTTTTAAAGAAAGCAAAAGTGTGAACTATCCCCCAAAAAAATTTCCCGCTAAAACACCAAAAGCACGACACCACGATACACCAACAATTCTTGAATTCATCGGACCCTATTGCGCCGCTGCAACCTCCGATAAAAAAATCCCCGACAACAATCCCATGCCTAGCTCATAACCTCTACACCCGGGCTTATTTTAAAAAAATAAAGCAACAAAAAAAATAAAAAATTCTTCGAAAAAAGGGCCTTCGATACCCCCTTGTAAATTAAAAAACCCTTAAATTTCCCCTCGACAGCTTGCCTTTATGAACGCGGTTAACCCCCCTGCCACCACTTTGAAGTAAGCGCCCACTCCCTCCCCAAACACCTCATAACTCTCCGGACAAAAGCTCAGTCTTTTGTTTTTTAAGGGGGAAGGGGCATATTCCCTATAAATACCTTTTAACGATTTAAAAGCTCGAGCAATCCTCCCCCCAATAGAAAACTTTTATATTTCCCCACAGGTGAGAAACACAGGGAGGAATATGTCACCACAAAAAGTCTGGGTGCAGAAATGCCACACCCGGGTGTTTCCCTAGTTACTTGAGGGTGGTTTTGGGGGTTTGTAGCCAGGGGTTTCAAGCGGGGAGGTCCATGCTCGCTGAAAAGTATGGTCTTGACATGGTAAATTTGTTACCCCCTTCCAGGGTATGATAGACGCATTCCTAAAGATGAAAAAAAACAAGCTGGAGCTTATACAGCCCCCGAATAGCCCCAAAAAAATCAGCTTTCGTAAGAGGAGGACTGACAACATGTTTTCGCCCTTTTACGATAGCAAAAAACACCCTCGTCAACCCCACCATGACCCTCAAAAGGATAAAAAAACTTTTATTTTATCGGGATTTTAAAATAGTCTATATCCCAGTTGTTTGTCCGAGAAACTCCCTTTTGGCAACTACAAAAATTATCGTCTCGTGAAAAGGCAATTTCACTGCAGCGGGCTTATCTAATCACGTTTTGAAAAGGGTGATTGGGCATTGGTAGGGGGTTGATATAAGGACCTCCTAAAGGCAAGAAAGACAGACAAACTGCCTCTCCTCTTCACCCCCGAACAAAGACCCCAAAGACATACCCCCATATAAAAAGCATCTCTTAGCTCGCAGAACAGACGCCGCCTTTTTAAAAATAAAAAAATAGTTGAAAATTTCCGAAAAGGGGATTACCTCTTTTTCTGAAACTCTGCAGCTTCAATTGGCTTGGGGGTGGGGGTGCAACGAGTGTGCGATGTATAAAATTAAACCCAACAAATTTTTTCGCCTTTTTTTCGGGAATATTGGCCGTCGTGAAGCCGCAGAAAAAGCACAGCAAATGTTTTTTTAAAATCTCTCAAACCGTGTTGGACGGTGTTTAATAAACCCTTTTTAAAACGATTGGAAGTCCAGGTTGTGTGTAACACCCTCTTTCTAAAAAAGTTTTCGAATCCTCTTTTTAAAAACTCTCCCCTTGCCCCCAACCGGGTTTAACAATCTCAAGGTTCCTTCCTTTAAGAGGAATACCCCAGTACTTTGGATTTACATCGGGAAATTGGAAAATTCAAGTTGTATAATTTTTATTATAAAGTCTTAAAAGCTCATTACGGAGACAGGGTAAGCCTGCTACTCCGACACCGTAGCTATATTCTCTCTGTGGAACAGTGATTTTTGAAAAAAAAACTTTCGATGCCCTCCTTAAAGGATGGATAGACACTTCAAATTTTTGCCATGACCACCTTGTACAATCCATCAACCAAGGGAAAGCTCGGGTTATTAAAATCTAACTGGGGAGATTCCAAAAAAGAGGCAATTGTCAAAAACCCTAAAACTTATTCCCTTTTTTTAAACAACGATAAATCTCTCGGGTGTAAAGGGTTGCGGTCTGAGAAAGAAAACGAAAACGACAATTTCCGTCGTTTTTTTTTTTGAGAAAGGGTCCTTTTTAGCTTGAGCTTTCCCAAATGTAAAAGGTCAATAACAACCACGGAAACCAACAAGCGTGGTTTATCGTTATATGATGACAAACTTTGGGTATGTAAAGCTACAAACGCTGGCAAGGTCACCCGGATTTAAACACCCCCCAAAAACAGAGGAGGAGGGGAGGAGGAGGAGGAGAGACTGGGGAGAATTCAAACTCGGGCGAAAACCAGCGGAGGGAGGAGGGGAGGAGGGGAGGAAGACCCTGGGGCATAGGGGGCTCGGTGAAAAGGGAGGAAAATTTTAAATTTTTGGGAGAAAAACAGAAAATTCCCCCAACTTCACTTTCCCCTTTATGGGGACGACAAAAACAGCAATGCAACAGGAGACAACCCTTTCTCCAACATCAACCCGCCCAAGACCCGATCGGGTAACCCCAAGCCCTCGAAAGCGCAGAAAAACGCAAACCGGCCCCCCTTCATCATCGGGGAACGGGGAAAAGTGACACGATGACTTTGTGTAATTTTTTTTTTTTTTTGTAACAGTACCAAAAAAGAGGCTTTTCCCAAAAATCTAAGTGTCTTTTTTATTTGTGCCCTTTCCCAGTCAACCCTACATCTACCGTTTTTTAAAGGGAAAACCATCAATCTCTTTCTCACCCCGCAAGAAAAATATTTGCGGGGGTTACCAATTGGGGAAAGACATATCTCACCAAAAAAATTTTGTGCAGTATCACAATCAGTTTGTTTATATATAGCATGCGGAAGCGAATCCCCCCGTTGGAAAAAAAACCCCTCTTTATCCGTAAACTTTTTTCTTAATAAAGACATTAAAAACCTATCGAACACAAGCGAAACCGAGCGATGGGGGGGGGAATTTTAAATTATTTTGGATGTTTGCTTTATGAAGGCTGCAATGCATTGTAAGAAAATTTTTTTAAAAAGGGGCGACACAAAAAACATCTCGTTGTGCTGCTTTTAAAAATGTTTTATGAAGGGGAAGCACTCGCAACTTTCACTAAACGTTTCATTTCTTTTTGCTAAAGCAGAAGACCTGGGGGAAAATTTTGAATCTTAGCAGACAGATATTGGCAAATGTCCCAAAGAGGTTTTTAATTGTATAAAAAGTTGTTCTCTCTAAATCTCGGGTTTTTACTGGATCTGGGGTGCGAAACCCCTGATAAACTACATTTGCAGAAATTTCCTCTGCGAATTTTTCCCCTTTCAGATTGTCTACCAGGGGGAAATTCCGGCAATAATGCGATTCTAAAGGACTTGAAATAGGATTATACAAAACCCTAGGGTTTTTGGGTGGGGTACAGACACTGTTAAAAGCCGCCGCGCGCGATTGGCAGAGATAATAAAACCAAGAGTGAAAAGAGTTTTTGTCATCGAAACCGGTTATACCTCAAAAACATCTCGAAAAAAAATTCCCTCGCCGTAAAATAGGCTTTTAGACCTCGAAAATCTTAACGTGTGATCTAGCGACATGCGAACTTGTCGAAAAAACCCGGAAAAACATCCTATTTGCTTGTTGCGTAGATGTGTTTAGCCGTTTATCAAGTAAACTTTACAGAGTAAAAAAAAGACGGGGTTGCGCACGCCTGCGTCATTTTGAACACCGGGGAGCAAAAGGTTTTAACCCACCTCTTCACCGTGCAGGAGGAGATTTTGTAAATAATACGTGAATGGCTTACTGCGCCGAAATATCGATGGTATACAACGCATTCGAAAAAATAAAAGCGATTTTGCAGAGAAACCATCAAACCCCTTAAAAACGCATTTAAAATTTTTAAACCTTAAAAATACGTTGGGGTATATCGTGTTCCCCCAGACTTGTGTCGGCATATAATAGCGCCGCACGCGGGTTTGAAAGGCGCTACACCTCGGGATGTTCACCGACATACACGCGGGCCAGGGGCATCCCCTTTTTCGGCTATGTATGCCCCCTCATTGAATGCCCCTAAAAAAAAAGGTCTCACTGCTACCATCAAAATTTAAAAGGTGGGGGACCCGTGCGACGCAGGCGTTCTCATACCGAAGCATTTCGCAGGGTTATGAAATAAAAAATACGGGGGAGATTTTTAAAAAATTCGACGGGTTGAAACCCCAGAACAGAAAAGGGTATTATCGGAAGATCTGAGGGTGAAAAGGCGGGATTGTTTTCCCGCAGGAGCTCGTACCAAAATCTCTGCCTTTTTTTTTCCCGTAAAAGGGTCTTATCATCGGCTGGAATGAGCAAAAAAGCAGAGAAATACCTCGTTCCGGGGTTGGGTTTATCCTGAAAAATTCAATTTTATATTCGATGATGCATGCAGCCCCCACCGAAAAACAAGCCTCACACCTCGTTTGTTGATGTGTTATGTTCATTTGTTCGCAAAAACCAAAACGCCGTTCAGGTTTTAATAAAAAATTAGATAAACAACAGATTAATTGCATTGCGGGGTTTTTCAAATTTTTAAAAAAAATTTAAACCACGGAGAAGAGCATTATTAAGAGGTTAAGCGGCTCGAAGGCAAAAAGGGAAGTTCTCGAAAAAAAACATCTCTTAAAAAAAAGAAAAAAATTCCTCATCTCGCACCGGGGTAATTTTCTCTCCATTTTACCCCCCTTCGCTATAAATGCTTTTACCTCTCAAATTTGATAAGAAATATGAAAGATTTTTCCCTCGTTCCAAAAACCCAGGGTTGACCGACATCTGATTCATGGGTCTCTGACCCTCCCCCCGAAATGGGTAATATAATATAACAAATTAAGACAAGAGTATTTGAACCACCCCCGGATTTTAACACAAATGAAATACCGTAATGAGCGGAGGGGGGCCCGCGGGCGGGGGTGCGAGAGAGGGCGCGGCGCGCGGCGGCTGCTGCGGCGGGCGGGCGCAGCGGCCAGAATCGACGCGCGGGCGGAAATCTTTAATTATCCGCGTTGTTTTTCCTCACAAGAAAAAAAAAAAGGTGGGCCGGTGCGATAGGGGTGTCAGCCTAATGCGGGATGAACATTCTTTTCCCCTCCATAGCTCTAAAAAAACTTGGGAAAACCTCCCCAAAAACCAAATACTGGGTTTAACCCGTCTTAGAACATTTTGGGGGGCATTTTTTTCAAAGCATTAAACGGGGAGAAACCCCAAATCTCTTTTGGGAATTTTACCTAAACAGTCTTTAATACGTGGGATGAATTAGGTTAGATACAATCTCCTGTCCAGGATTGAATATACTCGTTTTATAAAGTTTTTCGCGTCCTCATCCCTTTTCTATTAAAGAAAAGGAGCTTTTAAAAATTTTACAAAATTTTTTGCTCCTAAAAACCATATATTAATCCCCCCCCAATTCCGCAGCTAAAGGGTATCTCACGGGGTTTTCATGGGGCAGGGGGGGAAGTTAAAGGGAAAACCTATAGCCGTCCTTACAAGCGACAAAAAAAGATGCTTTGGAACCCTTTTTAATGCTCTGGGGAAGAATAAAACGGGATGTGTTCAAGAGGCGTGTGCGAAAAGCAACAGCGCATAAACATATTGAAAAAAAAACTCTAAACCCCTGCGTCTCTGGGGCAGCAGCAACCCAAACAACAGCATCAGTGGTGATCCAACACCATTGATGCAAGAGAATAACCATCATCTAGTTTTCTTCGGGTGAGTTTCGAGAGAGGATAAAATTTTTTACCGGCTCATACAAACAGATATTTTGTTCCTTGGGAGACATCCCGGCTTTTCTTCCCAAACCCATCTGATCAAATTTTTCTACAAGAAGTTGATGATGCTATTGAGGGTTTAAAAACATCTCCCAGGAAGAACAATTGCGCGATTTAAAAATTGGGAAGCTGACATTTTATAAATCACAGGCTAAGCTTTTGACTTGGGTTATCGATTGTTACAAAGCTGCGCGATGATTAAACGCGAAAGGGTGGGGGGAGTGTTGACAAGCTGAAGAGTACATCGGTCTCGGGGTAAAGCGGGGTTTTGTGAGCGAGAGAAGTGTTATTCACAGCCCCCCGATTGGAAAGAAGAGGGCCGGGAAATGTTTTTGGGGGGAGCTCCCCCTTGCCTGTTGCTTCTAATCGATCAGGTGGTAAGACAGGGTTTTTTAGAGGATAAACGGGTTTTATGGGAAAGCTTCTACAGCTGCGCCCTGTCTCCCCCAGCGATTCACCTCGCGGAATTATCTGGTTATTTATACCGCTCGTGATAAGAGAAGGAAGCATTCTCCAACACGATTATGGGAAAGAACCGCTGTATGTGTCATCGCTAATCCAGCGGGGGCGACTCTTTATGCCACGTCTTGGGGTGTTTTAAAGAAAATTAATACGCTGATTATTACAACGAAAAGACGGAGTATACCCCACAAGACAAATTTAAACTGATCGGGGTGCTTGGAGTCGTTTTTTGGGAGACGGGGTGGGGACCCGTAATTATCTACCCATTGCCCATTTTGGCCGGGTAAACCCTTGACCAAAGAAATAGCCAGAAAATTTAAAATCCAGCACGGATAAGCATTTTGTTAATGGATTTGCTCGCGATTGGGTTTTTGAGAACGGATGAGGAAAGGACGAATGCTCAATTCATTGTTAATGAGCTTCAGAAGTTGGATTTCGCGAAATTTATTTCCGTTGAAGCAGAGGGCGGGATTGGAGCACCATAATTCCCTTTTTCAGGGTTTTTTCAGCCGGTGTATGGTTTTAAATAATTGTCTCACTACTGTGTCAAGCCCTCTCCCTTTTGCGAGGGCCCGAAAGGGAAAAAAAAACAAAGCAGCGACTGGGAAAAAGATGATGTGAAGAGATGATGGTGGGGGTGATGAAGAAGAAAGGGGGAATTAAAACGGGGGGCGGCACTGCGGCCCCATGGAAGATGAAAGGGGGTCGAAACGGTCGAAACATCTGGAAAAAAGATCATTAATATTTTAACCCCCCGTTATATTTGTACTTGAATGTTTTTTTTGGGTATCTTGTATTAATAATAAGGTTTAACATTTCTTCTTATTATTTTTCCTACGCCTTTTTTAAAAATGAAAATTTTTGGGAAAATCTCAGTCTGTTACCACTTCCTCTGGAGACAGATAACAAATTATATATATTTCAGCATGCACGAAAGATGTTTTTCCCCAAAAAACTTCTCATGTTTTTTAAACGCTATATCAACCGCTAAAGTTGGATCCTTCTATGGGTTTGAAATGGCGCTAGTTAATTTTTTGTATCCCCAAAAAAATTACACATTATGCAAATGAGATGATTTCAGTATCCAATTTCTTAGTGTGTGTGATAAAACGCTCACCCAAAGTGGTTAACTTGTTTTAAATATTTCCAAAAATTTAAAAACGGGGCCCTGCGAGAGAGGCAAAAATTATGGTAATTTGAAAAAAGTTCGCGAGACAAATTGATCGGGTTTTCGATAGGTGCTGTTAAAAAAATAATACACAAGGAAGAATTCTTATCTACATTTGGGGGGGGTAGATCGGGTCGCATGAAACCTATGTTAAGGGGGGAAGGAGAATGAAATCGCTGTCATCCTGATATGGGTGTTCGCTTTTACCTCGTTGGCTCGCATACTAGGGGTTTTGGAAAAAAAATTTTTCGTTTTTAGTTTCCCCGCACTGTGCCTGTTGATTATAAAGGGATTTATAATCTAGTGTAGGGGTGGACCTCCGAGAAATGAGGGGGGGTTTAAATTTTTTTTACGTATATTTGGATTCGTTGCCCCTTCCGGGTTTTCGGTCACAGGTTTAAAATTTAAACATTTGCTTTGCAAGGTTTGAGTACTAAGGGATACAGCCCCCACTCTATAAAAAACTCTTTAAACAAGACTTTAAAAATTCGGTGGGTGTGCACTTACAGATCAAATGGGATCCCATAGTTTTCGAGGGGGGTCATTCTGTTACACTTATACTTTACATAAGACCCAGTAAAATTTTGTATATTAAAGACGGTGCATGTATATCTGTACTTATTTTACTCGGTACGCCTCCCCCTGTGTTTTTTTGTTTTTTGCAGAGCAAAGACTGACACCGCTTTGATTTTCCCCAGTATTGAGGCACCTTTTGTTCCGCCGCGGTTGAGGAATTTTGGGCATCTTTTAACAGCCCGAATCGCAGATTAAACCCTTTCGGGGGGGTCTTGGGGGATATTAGTGTGTATAGACCCATGATAATTACAGAAGAGGGGCCGGTTACCTCTTTTCTCGGTAATATTGGGAAAATTTAATTCCCTTTTTTTCTAAGCTCGTTAACCCGCCCCGCTTGATTTTGGGTCTGGTGTTATTGATGATTGGAAAAAAAAGGGAATGTATTTAAGGGGTTCTCTGAAAAAAAGGGGGTGAGGCAGTTAAAACCCCATCGGTGCAGGGGAAAGAGAGGGGAGGAGGAAAAAGGAGTGCGTAGAAAACGGAAAAAAGTGAAACGATTTCAATTCGTCCCCTTTTTCGAGCTATAAAAAAGTGCTTTTCCTTTTCTAGTCTTATAGACTGTCTTGACGAGGTGCGCAATAGAATATAGAGTTAAGAGTGTAAAATCATTATTTAAAAATCTGAAACAGTACAAGACACCGCTGTCATCTTATGTTGCTGGGGTAAGCGATATGTTTCCCCCATCAAATAGTTGCACATATTAATCAGGGGTAGAAAACGGTCTGGGTGATGTGCCCTTTTAACGCGGGGGGTTAAAGGTTTGTTACAATATTATGCAGAAATTTAGGTGGGGCCTGCCGGGCAAAATTTTTATGTTTTACTTATCAAATTGGGTTTTTAAAATTAAGGGCAGTTTGAGAAAAAAGGAGGTACTTTTTTAAGCGAAGGGATCATGCTGTATTGGCAACTCTGCATGCACTCGCTAATTAAATCGTGACGGTTTATTTTAAAGGGCAGCAAATAGAAAAAAATCCTCTGATAAATTTTTTGTCAATGTTCGCCCAGAAACGGGGATTCTCCTTCGCTGAAAAACTAGGAAGAAAATTTTCATTTTTAGAATTTTTGCATACCGAGGAGCATGCGGAAATTATTTTGGCGCTAGTGAAAAAGAGAAATCGTTATGAAAGAGGTTAGATGGTGGATTTTATTTTATGGCCCGCTAAATTTTGATATAGCAAAATGGATTGTATCTTTAGACAATGTCTCTATGAGAAAAGACTTAGTTTGCCCCGGACCGGTTTTTATTAACACCCGCCGCAGGGGGTTGGATCAAAGCCGTGGTGAAGATGAGACTTGTAAAAGCATTTAAAACACTTAAACCAGGATTCGCACGAGAGGCTCTTATAAAACTTTAATTCGCAGCCCTCTTTCTACATATTTTAAAACCTATACAAAATTTTGTTATGGCAAGCCAACAAACCCACTTGCTATTGACATGCCGTGGGGGGCAAAAGTTCCGAAAAGTTTTTCCCCCTTTTTTTTGGTTGACTGAAGGGTTATGCGGGGGAAATAAAAAAATCCTCTACATTTCGGTCTAATCTTTTGAGCAAACTTTTTGTTACCGTTAATAACACTCTGGTTTCAATATGCCGAGTTTTCCCGGTTTGCTCAATTTATTTTCCTCGTTAATGCCTGGGGTTTGGAAAAGGACATTCGCTGATAGACATTTGTGAACGGTAAAAGATTTCTGTTTTGGGTTTGCAAAACCCGAAAAGTCAGGGTGCATAGTATTGAAAATTCGGGAAATCTTAGGATTGCCGTTGAATTGTCACGCCTTTCGACTCGAATATTTTTTTTAAATTTTTGTGGGTGATACGCAAGGTGATTTACGTTGATAACGTCGTAGGGGGTTGCAGATTTTGAGCATAATGAAATGCAACGGGTGTGGTATTTGTTCGCGTTCTGAGGAGGGATATTGTTGCGGGGGGGTTTTTGGGTGATCAACTGCCCATTAAATAGGTCGCACAAACCATAAAGATTCTTTGTGGTTAACATACTTACATCTCGCCATAGACCGTCCATTATGGGGGATTATGTATTAGTTTTTATTGGGAAAACTTTTTTGCTTACTTTTATTCTATGGGGTCAAACCCGTGTTTATTCTTCTTGGTTAAGGATTTATCAGCCTATTATGAAAGAGGTTTTTTGATATTTGTAAGTTTCAGAGTCTTGAAGTTTTTCATGTGGGGGATATGAATCTTTATCATGTATCATATAAATTTTTATGGGGGGGATCGTATTAATAATTTTCTACGTTTTTTTATTTTTTGCACGATGATTTTAAATAAATGATAGGAAGGTTAAAGATTTTTTATAACTTTACATGCCTCGATGTGAGAGTTTTTTGTGATAGACTCAAGCAAAAGGAAAAGTAAACAGCTGTACTGCATTTTTTCCTCGCCCTTCCGCCCCTTTGTCCCCCGCCCCCTCCCCCTTCTTCCCCTGACCCTTTTTTTTTTTTTCTATTTTGATTTGGTTTTGGAGAGTTTGCTGAGTACTTGGGGGCAGGCTTTTTAAGAACCGATTCGTGTATAAGCGTGCACACCTCTAACCGAACCATTTAAGATGAGCTCGATATTTTCTGAGACTACCGAGGTAGAAGGTATGTAATTTTTACGAGTTTTTTTTTTTTTTTTGGGGGGGGATATTTTATTTCTTGGAAACTTGTGCTACGGTCTTTTTATTGGGTACATAAAGAAGTAACCCGTGAAAATTTTTTTACAGGTTTTATGTTGGTAAAACATAAGTTGCTGTCGTCTTATCACCGTACGCAATGTGGATGATGGGAAAAAATGGGATAGGATATATTAGGGGTTTTAATTTATCAAAAATTTTTTTATTTGCATGTGTTGTTAAAATTTTGAATTTTGGGGTAAATGCTTTTTTCTTTTGTTCAGTTTTTGAGAAGGGGGGTTTCCCAATGCCGATATATAAATGTGTGAGCGAGCCGCAAAAAATTTACGTGTCGACAGCGAAAAGAAGGATGGAAGAACCTGTCTCCTCTGCGGAAAAAAAAAGACGGGGGTCAGAACCCGTTTCCCTTTCCTCAAACGGCGTGGGGGAAGAACCGACATGTTGCAACCAAGTTTTCCCGCTGATTTTTAAATCCCACTCTCCTGTGTACTCCCGGAGGGGTGCGAGTCGCTGATTCCCCGTTGTATGACAATTATACAAACCGTGCCTTGCACGGTTTCGATCTTGGGGGTGGGCCATCCCCCCTGTAAGAGGGTTTTTTTGGGAAAGCGGTGTATCAACAAAAGAGAGTTTTTTCCCCCGCTGAACCCGCCTCCGTTATATGTTGCTTGATTCCCCTCATTGACTTAACAGAAACGATGAGGATTCGACACAAGCAGTGATGTAGGGGAAATTAGAATTTGTTCTTGTCATCTAAACATATTAGGGCAAAAAAAAAGTGTGTGAGCGCTTTATATTGTTTTACAAACCAAAAAAAAAGCATATATTGTATAACGATTTTTATAATCCCTTTACACTTCATTGTTTTTATCTCTGGTGCAGTGAGAGGAAATTCCTGTTTGACCTATTTTTTTGATTTTGAAGTTTCAGTCATTTGGAGAGGGGTTTTCCCTCTTCGTAAAAAATTAATTTTCGATCTCGGGGAAAAGTTTAAAAAGGGAAAAAATTTCGGTGTGGGGGAGGATCGGAGTGATCATCTGTAGCATTGCCTCGGGGTAAGTTTGGTTACGGGGGGGGGTATTGGTTTTCTTTCTTTATGATGACATTTGGACGTAAGGGGTGGTTTAGTCATCTTAGTACGGTCGGGGGGTTCCTCGTGATCAAACCTGCTTTCACTCCGACAAGGTTTTGTGGTTTGCGGTGATCATTGATCTATTCCCTCATTGGAGGGATCTCGTTGTACATCCTGGTTATGAGTAATGTTTTAGAACGGGATTGATTAGTTTAAACACTTTCATGGTCATCTTTTTCCCTTTTATGTACCATTTTTAAAAGCAAGGTGTGGTTTTCTAGCCATCGTTACTATGGTCTAGTGGGTTGCCTTGATATTAAACCCGCTTTCACTCTCGACAAGGTTTTTGATCATTAATCAGTCACCTGTCTTTTGCGTTGGAGGGGTACTGTCTGTAGTACATCTTTGTTTCATTATTTCCTTGATGCGTCATGTACGAACTAAAATGCATTGTAAAGAGGTTAATGTTTTTCCGGGGGATTGATTTTTTGTTTTTGTGGACTTGGTTTCGGGTTTTCGGTTTTTGTCAAGGTCCTGATTACGTCTGGTCATTGGGCCCACTTCACTTTTGACGTACATGAATGTCGCCGTTCTGTCATGTCCCCATTTTTTTTTAATGTGCGCCGTTCTTCGGGTTTACAACTACTTATTATATATATTATATATAGTTATATGTATATGGATAATATATATATATATATATATATATATAATTATATATAACCATTTATATATATATATAATTTTTATATTATATATATATGCAAAATATCTATCATATACTATAAAACTAATTTTAAAACTTATATCATACATATATGCATACATTATATATAAATACGTATTTGGGATACACACACACCACACAAACACCAACACCACACACACCACACCACCACAACCACAATTATATATATAAATTTTTAAAATTTTTACATAATATATATATATATATATATATTATAACATATATACATAATTAAAATAATATAAAAATTCTTTTTTCTTTTACGGCTTTTTGGGGGGCCCAGTTCAATGGGGGCGCCGGGGCGGATCTTCCCCCTCCACTCTCCCTATCCAGGGCCCCCCCCCCCCGTCACTCCCCCGTCTCCATGCCTCCTTGATCAATCCTCCCCTCTCCTCCCCGGGCTTCCCCTCCTTCTTTCCCAACACCCGTTCCTCACCCTCTTGCCCACTATCGCCTCTCTCCGTCACGGTCCCCGCCACCAGTCTCACTCCCTCAGCTTTCCCCCAGCTTCCTACTCCAATGGCCTCGATCGTTGTGTTGCGGATTTTTCCCCCTCGTCCTTCCCCCGCGCGATCCCCTTTGCTCCTATTTCTGCCACCCTTCATCTTTTTCCCCTGGCCTTTTGCACCGCCACTGCTTCCATTCCGTATAACATCCGGCCTGACCCTGGTCTTTTGGGGTCTGCCCTTTAAATTTGGGGGGACCTTCCTGCACAGAGTACTCCCTAATCTTCCTCCCTCGTTCCAACCCGCCTGTCCTCTTCCCTATTCCTTATCCGACCCCCCCCTCCACGCCCGGGGGAGCCCAGGTACTTGAAATTTTTGGATCGGGTTTTGCTTTCCCCCCTGCATCCTCAAATTTTCTCTCTGGCTCTTGTTCGCCCATGCAAAGGGACTCGGGCTTCTGTCTGCTAACTTTTGCCCCGCCTTCCATTGCCTTTTTTTCCCCTGTTCCCAAACCCCTCTTCCACCCCTCATTTTCCCCCTCCATTTATGCACATCTCTCGTACATCCGATCCCATGGTGCTGTCCTCTGCACTGCTACCCTCGGCTTATGCCCAATGCAAAGAGAAAGGGCAAGGCGGATCCCCCGGGGCAATCCCACTTTGACTTGGAAACTGTCCGTGGTTCCCACATGGGCTTCCCCTTCGTTTTCGTGCCTTGTACATGTCTGGATTATCCTGACATACTTCTGTCCCCTCTTTCACCTCAACAGTTCCCCCCCTCCGATCTATTTCTTATCTACCCTTTTCCGGCAATGAAAAACACTGGCAATCCCTTTGACCCTCTCTGTATTTTTCCATAGTTTGTCTCAGCGCAAAATTTGGTCTTCTGGCCTGCCCGGCAGAAAAACCCAACTGTTGCCCGAAAACGTCCATCGCCCTCATCTTCCATCGTATCCTTTCCCATATTTTCAGAGTGTGTGCCGTTTTATCCCCCGGGAGTTACCAAATTCCCGGGTGCCCCCTTGTTCTTGAAAATTTGGGATTAGGGGCTGTCTCTCCACTCCTTTTTTTTTTCTCCTCACTTTCCATAATTCCGGGGAAAGATTTTCCAGGAGTATTTTTTACGCCTGTCGGCCCCGTACCTCCATGCTTCCACTGGAGTTTTCCGGTCCTTCGCCTTTGGCCCTTCTTCCTTCCCCAAGGGCCCTTACAACCCCCTCTCTCTTATCTCCCCTCCTCGTCTCTGCTCTTGCTTCCACGGTTCTGTCATTTTTTCGTTCTCCCTTTTTCATTGTTCAAAAAACGACCCCATCTTTCCTTGATATCGCTTTCTTCCGTCAGTACCGTCCGTCTGTGTTTTTTTATCGCTTGCTCGATAGACATCTTGGGATTTCGGGTTTTTCTGTTTTGCAATCCCGGATCGCTTTCCTTTTGGGCCCTTTCCTCGTGTCCCCCAGATGTCGTATTCTTTTTAACCTTCGATTTTGGGTTTTGCACAGCCCCTCTTGCACTTTTTTTTCCCGCCCCTTGTACCTTTTGATGTCCTTCACATCTATTTAGATTTTCTCTGTTTTCTTTTGCCCCTTCTTTTTTTTCACTGCGTCTTGGACTTCCCCTCCCCACCACCATGTCTTTCCTTCTTCCTGGTTTTCCGATGTCACGCCAAGGACCTCCCCTTTCCGTCTCAGTCGCCTCTGCTGGACCCGCCCACGTCTTCTCTGCCTGTGCTTCCCTACCTTCCCTGACCTTCCCACAAACTTTTCCCCGTCTCCTGTATTCATTTCCCCTCCTTTCTCCTGGTTCTGTCCGTTTCTTTCCCTTTTCTCTGTCTTCATGGGCGCTGTACAGAGACCACTTTGTGTTGCTTCGCAAACCCCTTCACCTGGCACACCTTTTAGTCCTGTACTCTTTTTAGCTCAATTTTTCCTGCTATGACATAGTCCACCCGGGGGTTCACACCACCACTTGTGTAGGTGATCTTCCCCGAGTCCTTCTTCTTTGAAAAAGGTGTTTGTACCGCCGGGTTTTTTTGCCGCCACAAAGTCTGGGTGGTCCCCTTCTTTGTTCCTCGTTCCAAACCCAAAATTTTTCCGATGTTGTCTCCATATCCTTGCGCTCCACCACCCAATGTCCTTCAATCTCCCCCAAACCCAATCTCTAGTTTTTGGGGTCTTTACCAGACCTCGTCCGTTCTCCAGAAGTCTTCCTTTTTTTACTCGTCACGCCCATTGTGGTGCGTATGCACTAAATGTTCACCGGTTCTTTTCCACTTCCACCTTATCCACTACACGGGCAGATTCCCTGTGAACCGCAGCACACCCTTCCTTCATCTCAGGGGTTTGACTATCCCCCCCGTTCCTTCTAGGTCGTGTCCTACGTAGACATCTTGTACCCTTACCCTTTCTTGCCCCTTTGCTTTCCTTTCCCTTGGGCTCCCGTACGCAAGGATGTTGATACTCCGCTTTCCATCAGTCAACAGTCTCCTTTTCCTCACCAGTCATCTTCCCCCTGAGGTGCCGATTTGTAGTTTCCTGGGGGTTTTTTCCGTGCCTCTCTCTCTTCTTCCTCTGAGTTGCTTTTTTTAGCCGTATCCCTCTTGATACGGTGCCGTTGCCCATTTGTCGCCCATCACGGCGGTCATCCGACCCTCGCCCGCGGGGTACGCCCCCTCTGTCTCTTCCTTTCTCCGCACTTATTGGGGTTGCAGGGGTTTTACGGCCGGATGCCCTTCCCCGCCGCCAACCTCTTTTTTTCCCTCTTACGAACGCAGAGGGGACGTTGACCCATTCTACCCCGGGGCCACACGGCAAACATATATATATATATATATATATATAATATATATATTAATATATTTTACATATACATATCAATATATATAATTTAATAACAACGACAAAAAGGATTTTTAAATTTAATAATGATAAAAAAATTTAAAATGATGATGTGAGACGATGATGATGATGATATGAGGGAATGATAAAGAGAAAAATTTAAATTTGGGTTTAAAAATTTAAAAAGGAATAACAATAATAAAATAATTTAATGGGTAATAATAAAAAAATGAATAATGAAAATTTAAAAACAATAATAATATTTCAAATAGTAAAAATATGAAATAAAAATAAAAATGATAATAATAATAAAAAACAATGATAATAATAATAAAATAATCATAACAATGACAATAGCGATGATATTAAAAAAATTTATGATACTTTATACATATATGTGTGTGTGTATATTGTTACGCCGGCCGCCTCGCCCTCTCTGCCAAAACACAAGGAGGCAAAGCCAGACGGCGTGCTATCCACAGGGTCGTGAACAGGGAAACATTTCCCAAAGGGGGCACCGGGGCCCCACACGCCCCCAGAACCCCACGGGGGGGAAAAACGCCACCTGGAGAGGCAGGGCACAAAAAAAAAACAAAATAAACAGCCCCTTTCTTTTTTTACCCCAAGTTATTTACCCGTACACTTTTTTTTTAAGGGCAAAATACAGGGGGAACCAGCATGCCCCACACTGCACGAAAAGTTTAAAAAAAGGGGCAAACAAAATATTGGGTTCCCCAAAGGCCACACATTCTTCAAAAGGAGCAGAAACCCAAACCGCGTCTCTCCGGGCTTGTTCCACCCCCTCCTCCGCGAACAGCCAGCTGCGTCATTTTTTCCCCCAGGCCCCTTTCCCTTTTAAAACCATGCCCGGGGTCACCCTTTTTTCATGTTAACACATTTTTCGCACAGAGAAAAAGCCCCCTGGGGGAGCACTATCCCCCCTATAAAGCAACGCCCCGTCTGCTTGACATATCTAAACCTGAAAAAAAACTATAAAAAAAATTTAAATAAATTCATTTCCCCAGAAAATTTAAAATCTTTCATCCGGCGGCTTTTTTCGCTCTCGCGGGTTTCCGCGGCGGCGGTAAAATTGACAGTGGCACCCAGAGGGGAAATTTTCCTGCCCCAAGCCCCTGGCTCAGGGTCACCACTGAGTCGTTTGCATCCCCCTCACCGCCCAAAATGCTCGTCCTAATCTCGGTCAGCGTTTGCCCCCCGCCCTTTCATCCCCCTACGGGGGCTAACGCCCATTTTTTTTTTTTCACCATGGCCCCGGGATTTAGCTTCCCCCAGGGTTTAACGCCACAGCCGGTGCCCCAAAGTCCTCGGGGAAAGTCAGGCAAGGGCCCCCACACCAACCAACCCCTGCTCCCCGACGCCCTCTTCGGGACGCTCCCTTCCCCCCCCAAGTCCCCGTTTTTCCCCAGCTGGCCCCTTCAGGTCCTTTTTGGAAAAGTAGCTCCCAAAAACCTGTAAATAACCCCCCCCTGGTCCAACAAAGGCCCTCCCCCCAACCCGGCTACCCATCACCCAGCGGGCGGGTTTTTGGAAGGGGCTCCCCCCCCCCCGAGGCCCTTTACTCCACGAAATAAATTTTGACAGTCGACCCCGGGGATTCTAGACTCTGCCCCTGGGGGCAAATTTGAAAGTTGCTCGGGCCGTAACTACCTCGGGCACACCCAACCCTCGGGGAAGAAAGGGGCCCACGCCCTTCACCATGCACCCCCCACTTCCGTCCAAGGGGGAACACGCCTTTACTCGGCGTCGGGAAAGTAAAGGGGCCCGAAGCAGTGCTCGTCCAGTTTTGGCCACTTTACACCGGTACCGTTCCCCGTGCTGGCCACGCCAATAGAGCCTCCACTGGCCCCTTGAGCTGCACACAATGCCCCGGGACACCACCAGTCCGGTGGTGGTCGGGGAAGTCGAATGGGGCCCAAACATATCAGGCCGAAATGGGGTTTTCTAAACCCCAGTGTCCACTTTTAAAGGCGGCATGGCTTCCCATCTATTGGCCCTCCCCTCCCATCTTTCGGGTTCGAGGGCAGTTTCCCCAAAGGGTGGGGCCCGGGAACCGGGACGGTTGGGTTTTTTGGGGCCCCCTTTCCCCAGAATTTCCGCCTTTTACCATTCCTTCCCTTGGGACATGCACTCGGTTGGGGGACCATCCCTCCACACCCTTGAAAACACTTTTGGGAAAGGGCATCAAAAACCCTTTCCGGTTGAGGGGGCCCTTGTTCTCCGCTCCCTTGCCCTTTGCCTACGTCTGTGCCCTCCCTCCCCCGCAGCCCCAACAAAAAGCCTTGGAAAGTGCTGGGGCCCACCTTCCTAAATTGCAAACCTTCTCCACTTTAGTTTCCCGGGGCCTCGAAGGTCAGGGCCCCGGGTAAAGTAGCTGGCCCTGGGCCATTTGGTTTTGCCTTAAAAAGGGCCCTCGAACTCCAAGGCCCTCGCCAGCCCCCCACCGGCGGGTCCCCAGGTGTGCCTGTTTGACGTAGATTTGCAGCTGTTTGTCCTGCAAAGCGTCAACAAAGAAACCCCCGGGGGGGGCCCCAGGACCACGATCATCTCTTCTAAAGCTGCCGGGTACGACCTTTTTTAAAAAACCAGCGCCTCCACATCAGGGGCCCGCGGGGGACAGTGTCTCGCCACGCTCCCCAGTCCGCTTTTTTCAAGGGGGCCCCGATAACCTGGGCCTTTGGTGGTGGGCCCGAAACGGCGTTTCAAACCTCCGCCACGCGGGGGAAAAAGGGGCCCTGTTGGGATCCCGAAGATGCCCCAACTTTCCACCGGGGGGCCCCCTTAGGCTTTACCATTTGCGGGGCCTTCTCTTTGGCTCCGGGCCCTGGGCAGATCCAGCTTTTAAAATTGGGGGCGACATTGCCCCCCAGGCCCCCTTTCCCGCCTTACCCCGCGGGGCTTCCCTCAAAGAAGTCGGGGGCCGAGGGGCTCCAGGGTGGAGAAACGCGTGCAGTGCCCCTAACACGCCCGGGGGAAGGAAGGGGGTGAGGGAGGGGCAACGAGGGGGGTTTTGACCGGGTCCGATTTTTGCCGCCACCTATCCCCAAGGGAGTGGTTCCGATGGCCCCCCACCCTTTCTGCAGCGACCACTGGCTCCGCCCACACGCTGCGGGGGGGGGTTTCCTGCCAGGGCCCCCGGGGGGGGCCCAGACCCCAGAAAATCTGACACTCTGGATCTTTTGCCAAAATTTGTTTCCCTTTCTCTACTTGCAACGTTACTCCCTCGGCCCCCCTTTTTCCCCTTCACTTCCCCCCTCGGGCCCTAAACCCCCCCCCTTTCCCGAGTTCCCAACCTCCTCCATCATTTTCCCCTTTTCCCAACGTTTGTTGCAGGCCTTGTCTTTTGTACTGTTTGGTTTTCATTTCACAGTTTGCAAGTTTGGCCTTTTAGCACCCTAAACAAGGGGCCCAAAAAACTGTTCCTCGCCCCCTTCCCTCCCTCTCGAGGTTTGGGCCCCTGCTCGTGTGCCCCTCTGTGCCTGCTCTTCTGCCCTTTGTGCCTTTTCCCTTTCCCCATCCCGGGCCCCAGATGGCGGGGAAATAAAGGTTCCATCTGGTTTCGGTTTTCACCTCACTCGTCCCTTTGCCTCAGCTAGCTTCCTCTCCCTCAGGGGCTGCCGCCATTTTTGGGAAAATGATAAACTGGCACGCCCTCACTAAATAAAATATCACAAACCCCACCCCTAAACACCTTTTTGTTACGCCGGCCGCCTGGGCCTCTTGCCACCAACAAAGGCAGGCTAGACAGACGGCGTGCTATCCACGGGGTCGTAAACACTGAACATTTTCCAAAAGGGGGCACCGAGCACCACACGGCCCCCAAAAACACCACGGGGGGAAACCCCCACCGGAGGGGGCGGGGCACAAAAATAAACACAAAAAAACATTTTTTTCCCTTTATTACAAAATTTATTTACCCGTCACTTTTCTATAGGCAAAAACGGGGGGGACACCAGCTTTTCCCACACTCCCACGATCCCGCTTATAACGGGGCCCAATAAAAAATATTATTTTCACAAAGGCACACACGGGTTTTCACAGGACGCCCCCAAACCCGGTCTCCCCGGGTTTTTTCCCCCCGGTCGCCCCTTTCACAGCCGCTGCGTCATTTTTCCCGGGTCCCTTTCATGTTAACACATGCCCAGGTATCCTTTTCATTTTAACAATGTTTCGCAAGGAAAAAGCCCCCATGGCGTAGAAATATATATATACATAATATATATATAATATATAATAATATATAATATATATATATATATATATATTTTATAAAATTATGCACATATATAAATGTTTAATAGCAAAACGACAATAAATAAAAATAATAAAAACCAATGAAATTTACAAAAATTACAAAAACAAAAAACAATTAAAAATAATAATAATAATAATAATAATAATAATAATAATAATAAAAATAATAATAATAAAAATAATGATAATAATAATAATAAAAATAAAAAATAGTAATAATTAAGATAAAAAATAATAATGTTTTAAAATAATAAAAAATAATAATAATAATAAAAATAATAAAAATTTTATACATAATAATAAAATGATAATTTTTATTATTATTATTATTTTTATTATTAATATTACATTATTAAATTATATTTTCACCATTGCTACTGAAAAACATTATTATTATTATTATTTTTTTTATTTTTAATTATTTTTTATTATTAATATTATTATTATTATTAAAATTTGGGTTATTTTTTATTGTAATTATGAAAATTATCATTGATATTTTTAAATTAAATTATTATTTTTATTACCCCCCAAAAATTTTTATTTTTGGGTTGTTATTATTTTTAAATTTATTATTTTTTAAACAAATTATTAATTTTTCATAAATATTTTTATTATTATTTTTTGATATTTTTCAGTGTTATTGTTATTATTAGTAGTAATATATTTACTGTTAGTATTTTACTGTTTTTTATTACTATTTTATTTTTATTATTTTTATTATTAATTATTTTTTTAAATTTTATCTTATTTTACTATTATTTTTTTATTATTATTATTATTTTTATTATTTTATTATTTCATTATTATTATTATTTAGTAATTATGATGATAAGAATTGGGATAAGGAATGCAAATGATGAAAAACAGTGTAATAAATAAATGCTGTACAGCAGCATTATAAAAAAAGATTTTAAAAATATACGAAGAAAAGGGGAAATAAAAATCTAGGGGCCATTACTGACGGTATAAAAAAATTTTTTTTCCACATGAATTGTTTTAAAAAATTCCCTTAAATAATGTCACATAAATAAATCATAAAACTGTTTTAAATAAACTTGGGCAACATAAACTTGCCACGGGACCATGAAAGCATCTACCTAAGGTCAGTATCCCCCCGATATATTCGTCATTTGGAATAGGAGGTAATGACTGCATGGGAAAATGGGGGTTTAAGGTAGTTACACACTCCTCATTTAAATAGAAAACCACGTCGCTTTTTCCGAAAAGAAGAAAGTATTGTGGGTTTCCCAGTTAAAAAAAGGGGTTTTTTAAAAGTAAAAAGGGTTTTTTAAAAAATAATAAAAGTTAAAAGTCTGTTACTAATCGTTTGATTTTGCAGACTTGCACTACCCTGAAACCACGGTTTTGAAGTCCATGATGTGGACCACAAAAAACGGTGGTACTTTAACCCCCTTGGGGGGGAAAGGGGGTTTTCTGGGTTTTCCTAATTTCCATTTAGTGGGCGATCTGGAAATTTGCGATGTTATGTTTAACCTTTTTAAAAATCCCTTTGGACTATAAAAATACAAAGAGATGTTTCCCCCCGATTACGCTTAGGAGAAAGGGCCTTTTTTGATCACTGAGGGGTTTTAAGACTACCCCAAATAGCTTTTTGATTTGCCCAAAACCCCCCTGGCAAAGGGCTTTTTGGGAGCAAACCGACGATTCAAAAGGGGTATTTTTAAATTTTTGTACCAAATTTTTGCTTTTTTTTTTTTTTTAAAGTTTAGCTCCTATTAAAAGTGTTTTTTTTTTTCCCGCCCCCTTTATCTGACTTCGATAAAAGTGAGTGGTACGCAGGTTTTGGGGACAGGATACTGGTTTTTGGGGCCCTGGACCCCCTTTTTCAAAGTTTAATTTTACAAAAACTGCTTGGGGTGACTAAAAATAACGGGGAAAGATGGTCAAAACAATGTTACTGGATTTTGACTTTCGACGGGTAAGTATTTTTTTTTTTGGAAAACATAAAAAATAATTTTTAATTTCAAGTTTACTAATTTTCATGTTATTAAGGCAGCAAAAGATCCCCCGCTGTGGGTTTAAGTGGGCCCTGTTTTAGTTGTTGAAACTAGGAAACGTTTTTCAACTACCCGAAGTACATTTTTTGGGGAAAAAGTGAAGTAAGAAATTTTTTAAAATGAGGGTGTATAAAAAAATAAATGATTAAGACATGTGGGTGGACCTTGAATTTTACTAGTTACTTGAATTTTAATTAAACATATAAGCATTTTTTCAATTCCCGGGGGTTATATCCCAATGGAGTACTATGGATAGTAATATCAAGTGTGGACAAAGACTTGGTTTAAAACGATTTGTTTGGGGGCCCCCCTCACGTTTGTCTGGGAAAACCTCAAGTTTTCCCAAATAAATGGAAAAGTAGGGGGGAAAGCATCTATTTGAAGATGGCGGCAATTTGTTTTTGGGGATGGGCAAAAAGAAGTTTTCCCCTCCGGGAAAAGCACATGAACCCTTTTTCAATTAAAAGTGTTATCCTTCTGGGATTAGGTTATTTAAAGGGTTTTTGCATTTTAAAGGGTTTCTTTCTTTCCAGTCTCTACAAAAAGTGGGTCCCAATTCGATAAAACAGGGTGAAAATTTCGTTCAATTCAAAATGTAACTAGCATAATGGCTTCAAAAACAAGGAGAATACACTTGGTCCCTTTTCCCCCCCTAATTTTTGTAAGTTTTTCTACAAAAATTTTTTTCAATTAATGATAAAAAAATATTTATTAAATTTTTTTTATTTAAATTTAACGCTTTTACTTCCAGGACGGGACCCCTTTGTAAAAAATTTAATGAAGCATTAAATTTCCAAAGTATTTAAGCCCAAAAACTAAATTTAGATTGGGAAATCGCTGCACGGGATACTTCTAAAAAGCAGCAAAGAGGGGGAAAAAATTTTGTAATTCTAAATATTTGGGGCTTTAAGCAGTTTGGGCTACCCTTGGGAAGGTGGGTTTTTTAAAAGAGTAGTCCCCACTACTTTTTCCGGGCAGATTTGACAAGAATTATTAAAATTTAAACCCTTCCCTTTCCCCGGTTAGGGTTTCTCCCAAAGGCAAAAATTGGAAACGCAGAACTCTGTACCCGCCCATTAAAAGATACAGTCTTTTACTTTTTCCCTCGTTTTGGTAGAAAATATTTTTCATGACTGCCGTTGGGGTTTAAATTTCTTTTTTTTTCATTTTTGAAAAATTGTTTTGGTATAAACATATTCTTAATTTTATTCTTTTTTTCCCTTTCAGGGACAGTGTATCCTTTTTTTAAAAGATGATTTTGTATGGGATTTCAAGCCTAGCCCTTTTTAATGCAAACGCCCTGCCACCCATACATAACTTCTCATGAAGAGACTAAGCAAAACTTATGTGATTGTGTTTTGTCCCGTAAGGAAGGTGTAAAAAGGGAGTCTCGAAATCTAGGGGAAATGATCATTGGGGAAAAATAAAACCAGGTAACTTTAAATTTTAAACCGATCCCGTGCTAAAATTTTTAATACGACTTTTTTATTTCAACTTGTGTAATAATGATTCTAATTTTATTTTTTTTTGAGAAACCCCAAAAAACCCGGGAAATCTTCTTTTTCCCATGTCCCCTTTTCGACTTCAAGCAGGGCTTTAGGCAAAAAACCAACAATTTCTCTCTTGAACAAGCAAATTGCCCGATTTAAAAATTTTGATGACTTTAAAGGGGGTATCCACGGTTTTGGGATTTTTTGTAAAAAAAGCTTGATTTTTGGGCAAGGGCTCTAGGCTTCATGCCCATTGTTTGGGGGGGGGGGGAGGGGAAACCTTTGGAGATGGGGAGTTTTGAGGATGTCCCAGTGTTTTCCTTCTCTACTCGGGCCCTTTTTCTAGTAAATTTTACATGGTAAACTCCCCTAACCCCCCCTGTAAAATCCCCAAAGAAACCATGTTTGGTTAGGTTTTGGGTGGCCCCATGGGAAAAAACCCCATGAGCCATTTGGGCATGCTAACCCCCTTAAAATATGCTTTAAACCCCCTTGGGGGGGGGGGAAGGGGAGGACCACCTCTTACCACCACCCCTCCGCCTCCCATAGCCCAAACTGTTTGCCTAGGAGAGGGTTTTTGGGGGCCTGACCCTTTTTTTTTAGAATTTTCATTTGTTTTTTGCACTTTGGGTCTGCCCTAAAGGGAACCTTACTTGCCTACCTAATGCCCAAAAAGTGCCATTTCCAAAGCAAGCTTTTTAAACTTTCCTTTCTCCACCTCCCTGGAAAAAAAGGGTCCTTAACACTCGCCCATCCTATAGCCCTTTAAATTAATTTTTAAAAACCCCTCAGGGGGACACAAGAGTCCCCTTTCTGTCAAAGGGGAAAGTCCTAAAAAAAAATGACAAATTTAGTCCTTGGGTTGGGGTTTAAAACGGAGCTGCTTGTGCATTAATAGTGCAATCTTTAAATTTTCACCCGCCCAAACCTTGTCCCCTTTTTAAGTTTCCCAAAATGCCCAAATTTTGCAAAGATTTAATTTTCTGAATGAGGGCTTGCCTACTTCAGAAGTGCCTGCTGGAAATTTGTGCTACCTTCCCCCGCTTTTTAAAAAAATATCTAGCACCCAAAGGGGGCCTTCAAATGACACCCCCCCCCCCTTTAAATTAAAAGTCTTTCTTGTCAAACTACATGACCATTTTAAAAATTTTTCCTGTTTTCTACTTTTTTTCCCAAAAATGGGCATGAAACCAAAAATTTCATGTAAACTTTTAACTGTGGTAAAATTTTTTATATTTGGGTTTTTTCTAGGTAAAGCCTTTTTAAAAATCTGGCCTTTTTTCCCGACTTTCCTTTCCCCCGCTTGAAGTATTAAAAATTCAAAATATCTTTTAAAAATTTTCCCCCCCCAATAAACTTCAAGGTTTTTAAAATGCTCTCCAAAAAAACCCCTCCTCTTTCCCGGGATTTAAAAACTAGACCAAATTTTAAAAAAAAATTTCCCAAAATTTCCCCCATTCCCTCTATCCCCTTCCCCCACCCTAGAAAAAACCTTTTGTAAAAAGATTTTAAAAATTTTGCCTTTTAAAACCAATTTTTGGCAAAATCTTTTCCTCTTACCAAAAATTAACAAATTTTCTCTTGCCTTGTTTTTTTCACTAGACTGCAGTCCCAAAAGAATGGTTATCCCCCTATGCCCAAATTTCCCCCAATGCCCCAAACCCCCGTTAATTTTTAAATTTCCCCCCCCCCTCTCTCCCACATCCCTTCCAAGATACTCCCTTGTCAATGATCTTCCCCACATCATTTTAACATTTCTAATGAGCCTTCATTTACCAGTTCTTTAGCCAAACCCCACCATAAATTAACCACCCTTTTCCCTAGAGTTTTCACCCCTCTAACCCTGTCCTAAACCTTTGTAGATTGACTTGTACTACAGTGAGATGTCCTAGTATAGGACAGATGATACTAGTATACTAAATTGTACCAAATTATTAGATTAGTAAAGGCAGCTAATGTTAAAATTCCAGACCTGGCAAGAAACTCAAATCTTCACAGCTGGTCTGACCATTGGTGGCACAACAGGTATACTGCAGACTGCAAATGTAAAGGGTCAAGGTACAACACAACCACATGAAGAAACTTTCGAAGAGTTCTACGCAAAGACTGATAGCCTGGAGGCAAGTTATTGTTAATCTTCCCCCCCCCCCCAAGTTGGACATAAACAAACGGGCTAATGTTAAAACTATTTACAGGATGATGTAGAGGCCATTGGTGCTAGCTTGGATGGTGTCTTGTATCATTCAACAAACCAAGTGCTTTCAGGGTCTGTTGTTGCTTCTGTCATAACTGCAGACAAATTCGAATCGAATAGCACACGGGTTACAAAGGTTAGTAATGCAATGGAAGATGTGGAGGAAGCTTATGGTTTTAAAACTAATGTGGCTTAAATTTCAGTTAAATGATATGCCGGTGCTGGATATGTCTAGCACATTTATGATTGATGGAATAGAGCAGAACATAAGGTCTTCAATGTACGTTCATTCAATGAAAACGGATCTCTTCTCTACTAGAGAGCAAGGCTTGTCTGCACCTATTAATGATGTGCTTACCAACCGTAAGTACAAATAAAATTAAAGAAGTAGACTGGATTGGGAGCTCCACTGAAGTGGAAATTTAATTTAATCTCGTGATTTCAGAATTCATGAGGAAGTCTGTTGCTTCACAAGAAGTAACGGGTAATCATCACTACAGTGATTTCCATGTAAACCACATCCATGGCAAGCAGGGTGATGGATCTCCATTAGTCCTTAATGGAATAGACACTAGTAAAATTGTGACTAAAGGAAACAATTTACCTTTATGGACAAGAAAACCTTCCATAGCATGACCATTCTGCAAGAGTTAGATGTTCAACTTCTCAATGAAGTAAGAACTGATAACTAGTTTGTCTAAATTCTATCGGTGACAATAGAATGTTAAAATAAACAAAAATTCTTATTCCAGGTCGACCTATCTGATCTTTCAAGCCATTTGGTGTACACTAAGTGTACAGGCCCCAAATACTGGATGGCTCATTTACTCTACATGATGTAAAAGTGGATGGCAACGTTGATGTTAAAAACATCAATAGTGTCGACATGAAAGAACTTAACACCATGGTTGTCAGAACTTCTGGAGACTTTACATTATCTGGTAACAAAACTAGATTTTAGTTTCAGTAAATATACTGAAGAGTATGAACTTAAGAAATACTGTAATTTACCTATTTCCAGGTGATGTAACCTACCAGAAAGACTTCCATGTGTCAGGAAACCTGATCAGCCCAAAACTAAATGGTATTGTTATGGATAACATTGTAGATAAAGATACCACCACCATAAATGGTGTCTATACCTTTACAAATGCAAACATTAAAGCAGCTAAAAGGCTGCTCCAAACATCATGTGAATAAATCTAAGCGTAGATGTTGGACTGTTGATGCTGACCAGACTATATCGGGTAAGTCCACTGGCTGAGTAAAGAGCCTAGTGTGTGGGAGGGTTAGGTGAACAACTAATCTAGTTGTTATTTTTTAGGCGCTTTAACCTTCACTGACGACGTGTTGGTAACTGGCCCTGAAGGAGTAAAGATCTTGGATTCTGTTACCATTAATAACAACGACCCCTATAACCTTGATAAGAGGATGACCATGGAAACCTCTTCGTAGAAAAGGCTGTTGTCTTTAATGCACCACTTAATGTAAGTAAAGAGTTTGGTGATTAAAAAAAAAAAAAAAAAAAAAAAAGGTATCGGAAAGCTAAATGTTCCTACATGCAGGTGACAGAGGATGTTAGATGTTGAAGTTATCAATGCATTGGCACTCAAAGGCATAGAAGACCGTTATTGGAGAAAGGAAACTGATCAAGTAATTGATGTCTTGCCAGAGATTGTATCTACCACTTTCAGGTAAAGGCTCTATGTATATGGCTAAAAAAAATAGAACTTGGTTATTTCAAGAGCTAATTGAGCTGCATTTAATTGCAGTGATTATGTGACTGCTAAGAATATAAACAACCACCAGATGGCAGACTTTTGTCTGTGACAGGCTCCCAAACCATCAATGGAGCCTATACCTTCCAGGTAAGAATTTTGGATAAACACTAGTTGCTTCTAATGAGCTTTTCAATTTGAATTAAAGATGGTGCTATATTGTAAATGGTATTTGTAATAAATCTAGGCCCAAATTTTTTTTAGGGGGAAATTAAATTTTCCCCTTTTACAGGGATTGGTAACCATAAATGGACATCTCAAAGTAACAGATGGCAAAGTAATAGATGGTGTGGATGTATCTTCACTACATGATAACTTGGTAACTCTATCTGATAATCAAGACATAGAAGCAGAGACCGTAAGTAATTTTTTATTCTTAGTTTTATGACTAAAAGTCTTCAAACTTTTACTAAAACGAATCTTCTTCTAGACCTTTGGTAAGGTCATCATTTTGGTGACTTGGTGCTGAATGGTGACCTCAATGGATGGAATGTTGTGACCGACTTGGTACGGCTTGACCAATCACTGCCCCAAACTGGTGAGTTAAGCTTTATTTATTTATTTATTTATTTTTTTTTCACCAGTTAGCAAGTAGTTAACAATTTATCCTTTCAGGGAGTCTGCATTTTGGACAAAGCTACAGCAACATCTCTGCAGCTGTCTAGTGCAGACCTTACTGTTCAGAGCCTTAATGGAATGGATGTGAAATCTGCTACAGAGGATTTGGTCTTGGTAAATGAAGATGCATCACTTGCTGGGCCCCTGAAGTTCACCTCCAATACGAAAGGTATACAAGACAATAGAATTATTGACCTGTTTTTTAAAAATGCCAAAAGTGGCAAATGGAACATTGTAGGTACATTGATAAAATGCTTTATCTGCAGCTAATGACCTCTTCGTTAGTGGAACTGTTGATGGTGTTGATGTGACGGATCTTGTAGACCGCAGCCTTAAGAAGACTTCTGCTACACCACAGGCAGTAACGGGGGCAATAACGGTGAACAAGGGAGTTCACTTTGATCAGAGCCCATCTTTGACCATGGTTAACAGCAAGGACTGGACCACCTACCTTAGCAAGGCAAGGGCATTTAAGTTTAAAATGTGGTTAGAAAACACAAGCTACAAGAGTTTTACATTTTACTATAATTTCAGGTTGTGCCACAAAATTACAATGGTGCAATTGGCGGAAAGAAGACTTTCACAAAGCCAGTATCTATATCCGGCAACTTCAACCCAACTACACTAAACGGGTTTAGTGTAGTTCCCTATCGGACAGAATACTGACAAAGAGCACAAACCAGAACGTTTGGCAGCAAGTACACCATCAATGGGGATGTTATGGCTAGTATGTAGAGTGGGAATGCAGAGTTGGGTAACCAGATCTTAAATTTAAAGGGCTATCAATAATGGAAAGGAGTGCAGTATAACTGCACTCTACCTGCATCCCTGTAATGTACACGACCTTCTACTTTACAGCTAATGTGGTTGCAGCAGAAATTGATGGAGTGTTGTCCTCAAATCTCCTCCTCCTAGATGAGAGCAGTATTGTATCTGGCATGGTGGACTTTGCTGATAACTTAATCATTGCTGATGTAACGTCCGAGTCTCGAGTTCTTGATGGATGCAATGTAGTTCAGGTTTGTAAAGCAGGATTTTGTTTGTCTTAAATTCGTGTAATTAATTATAAGATGTATAATAAAACACTTTTTTTTTCTAGTTAAACACCTCAACCATCTGGAAAAATGGTAATGGAGATGTGGTAATGCCCTTCAACATGGCCCAGTAACAAATCTTCTAGTTAAAAAAGATGCAACTGCAAAGGGTCCAGTAAAAGCTGGAACAAGCCACATGGATGTCTTCCATTTCCTGGATAAGATAGTTACAAAGTCTTCCAACCAAGAAATAACAGGTTAGTTTAATGGATAAAAGTAGAAGATTGTTCTAAACAGAATATACATAATTAGACTAAATTACCTTCTCCACTTAATGTTTATCTACAGGCACAGTAGAGTTCATGACAAACTTGTCTGTGAATGATCTTCTAACAAACACCCTAGATGACGTTTATGTAGACAATCTCTATGCTGTGACTGTTATGGACAATGAAGCAAGTGTAAAGTATTCAGTTTCTGGAACAACTGAAGGTCAAGATGTGTGAATGAACACTAAAATCCACTCCCTTGCAGGTAATAGACTGTGATACAGACTTCACCAAAGTTCTGACGGTTGATAATCTGAAAGTAAAAACTTCCCTGCACGGATCTGGTGTTGAAGGGGTGTTGATAAATACAATGAATGTAACGGATGTGAATACCCATGCAGTCCACTTGACGGGTGGACCATACATGATAACTGGTGACAAAACTTTCAACAGTGGTCTCTCTGTTGGCGAACTTGCTATTGATGGTGAGGCCCCTGGAAAGTTTGAAGTATATACAATATCATGGCTTAAGAGATGAAATAATGCCTCTAATTATTCTACAGGATCACTAGATGGAGTACCTGTAGACAACTTGGTGGTGCTCTCGGATCATAATAGACATGCTGCCAATATCCTCTTCAAAGCTCCCATCTCAATTAGTGGAGATCTACAGGTAGTAATTTCAGAAGTGTGTGTGTGGTGTGTGTGTGGTGGGGGGGGGGGGGTTACATAGTAAAGTTTTAATCTTTAACTTCATTATTGTACAGGTTGATGGGCTGTTGGATAATGTGAACCTTGAGCAGCTCCTATCTGACAGGATCAAACTAGATGCTACAGAAACATTAAGCTCATCTACTATATTTGATGGAGTGAAAGTGGAAGGTAATATCTTCAGGGGGGGGGGGATAATTTTAACTCTTAAATTCAAATTGGGTGTATGCTAAATTTCCTGAATTTGCAGGTGACCTCTATGTTGATACCATAGACGGAGTCATGGTGTCAGAGATTGTCTTTAAATCGGGAAGGATGCAGCAGGAGATAGAAGGAGTAAAGACCTTCTCTGGAGGGTTACATGTAGTGGGTGAAACGCAGGCCCCTGTGGTAAATGGAATAAATATTCTGGATTTGAATAATAATGTGGTCCGGAAAGACAGGGCAGCAACTATAACTAAAGAGTTGGTAAGTAGGGTGGGGAAAGTACCTAATGTGGTGTCTCTATAAACGGATAATATAGCAGTTTTTTGCTCTAGGTCTTCGAGAAGCCAACAATATCGCAAGTAGATATGTTGGTACAAGGAAATGTAAATGGTTATGATCTTTCTGAAACCGACTATGAGGCCTCGGTCCTACAAGGAAACATTAAAGCAGAGAATGACCGCTTATTGAACCTAAACTTGACTTTGTCAACTATCCATGTTGACACAAAGCTACTCTCCTGTGGTAAGTAAAGCTCTCCCTCCTCCCCTCAATATGACCTTTTTTTATTAATCTAAAATTCCTGAAATATTTCAGGAATGTATGAAACGTACCATTATGGTGAAAGAATAAACGAAAAGGCTATATCCATTTCTGGTAAAATGAGTTGTGGAACATTTGGAGGTTCATCAGTATTGGCTGTGCGGGATTGCAGTGACTACGATTGCAGATGCCCTTTGCAATATGCACTCTATGAAGTAGGTAAATCTTCAGATACAAATGTAATGTCTAGATTTTAGGAAAAAATGTGTAATTTCAACCTTTTACAGGTTGATGATAACGGTAACATGAGCCAGATAGAGACGGATGTAAACTCTGCTTTCATCTTCAGTACAGAAGGGTATGAAGGCACTGGACTAATAAGCAGGTACATATCAAACAGTTCTGTACAACAGATAACTTAATATAAGGTCTAGTTTTTAATTGGTTGAAATTCCTTTTAGCTGTGCCAATGGGGATCAAGTACTTAAAGATCTTGCTAAACAATAGGGAAACGGACCTGCCACAGGGATCAGCACTAGGAATTATTGCAGATGCAAAATCCTTTACCACCAGTGGTGGCACCTACATGGTGACGGCAGGTGCAATTTCTGGTAAGTCTGGGTTTTGGCTGCTATGCCTTTAATCCCATGGGGTTACAACTTGACACCTAGTGTAATAGGAACTGTCATAATAATCATGACTAAAACTAGTTTACATTATCATCAGCATACCCATGCTGATTTTTGTCTAGGATCTAAAACAAGCATTTTAATTAGGATCGTCTAAAGATCTTGGTGTAATTAAGTGTACACTTGTAACAAGTTTTGTCTAATCACAAGTTGTACTAGCTACTTTCCTTTTTCCAGATGTGAATACTGCTCCAACAACAAAAGTCAGTGTGTTAAAGTTGAATAACAATGCCATAGATGTGATTTGGTCTCTAGATACTGCCTATAGTGCTTCAACACTCGACTTGACCCTGGTAAGTTAAATTCTGAACTTAAATGAAATTTTAGAATTTAATATTTCTGGTCCCTAATTGTTCATCAATTTCAGGGAGATGAAGGTTGGTTGCTCTTGGTAGCAAATTTGATGGCAGCAAATGATACTGTAGATCCTTTCATGGCCCCATCACAATTGTATCTCTGGTCTACTGCAGAAGAAAAGGTAAATTGGCTAAAGGAATATACAACTCGTTATATTTTAGAACGAAGATGTATGTATATATATATATAACTCTATTTTCCAGTTCACCCTTGTTCAAGAATTTATGGGTCAACATGTGACCTCGGGCATCTTTCTGAATTCTAAGAAGAATCTCAAGGAAAGATTCTTTACTCTTACTCAGTACAAAGCGGCAAAATCTCAAATGCAAGGAACAAAATTAAATACAAAAGTGCAGGTAAGGGTTGGTTTCTTAGAATAACATGGAGTTGTATAAAATTGTTTAAGCCATCTGTAAGAGTATGGAAAGTATTGATGTATATTTTACTTCTGCAGGTGTTCAAGTACATAGATTCTCGTTATGTTCCATTCGAGAGTTTACCAACGCTTGGAGCTATTGCCCAAGCCTCGCTTTCCATAGGCGATGACCTCTACTTGGCAGTACTTTCGGACTTTAAAAGTACCCTAGATATCTATGAACTCTTACCTTCTGAGGTAAGTAAAAAAAAAAAAAAAAAAAAAAAAAAAAGTAAAGCTGTAGTTAAGAATTAATTAATAAAGTATTGACATTCTCTTTTCAGGGATTCCATTTGCAGCAGAGCATTGCAGTATGTGAGACTCCCCTTGATGTGAAGAAGATTGAGACGACAGAGGACTTGCTTATTGTTACTTGTACAAATCCAAATCAAATGATAAAAATAGATTAAATCCCAAAGGAATTTTACGATTATAAGTGGAGGTGGAGCTTGTTTTTTTAAATTTTTAAAATACAAATTTTGGGTACAGAGTTTTTTCATAGCCTTTCCCCCCCAATCCCTTCCCCCTTTGTTGTCGGGGGGGGGCTTAGAGCGGAGATGGGCCCCCAATGATGGGGAACCCCAACCCTTGGGCCCGGGCCCTCGACTCAACAAATTTTGCATGGTTTTTTTTTCCTTCCCCCCCTTTCGTTTTGTCCCTTCACCAAACCTTCTCCACCCACCTCCTAGGGAACCCGTGTGAAAGGATAAGGTGATTTTGGGCCCAGTTTAAAGGCCCTGAGGGACCCATGGCACGGTATTCCCTGATTTTGTTATCTACCCTTCCCCTAGGGGACCCGGGGGTGGACTTTTTTTACCCCAAACATAATCCACTTACCAGGCCCATAATGAAAACTTATCCCCTTTTAGGGCAATGAGGCTTCCCCCCTTTACAAATCCCCCCAAACAATTAAACCAAAACCCGTTTCCCTACCCCGGGTTTCCCCTTGACCACGAATAACTCCCCCCTCATCAATACCTACTAGTAAAAAACCTAAGAAATTTCCACTCTCCACAACCCAACTAAAACCCCTCTCCCCCCCACAACCCCAACATAAAACCCCCCCATCCCCCTTTTAATACCTTAACCTTTTTTCCCCACCTCCCATAACACTACCTCCCTAAACAACCCCATCTTGTCACCCCCCGCCCTTCTACTCCCCCCTATCTCTACAAAAATTTTGAAACCCTCTTCAGTGAGCCAAATGGGCCGATTTTCGTGATCCCCCCACGTCCTACTCTGAAACCCCCTTCTCTTCCAACAAGTCTCCAAAAAAAAGTAGGTAAAGTTCTTTCCGTAGCCGACCCGACCGCCCCGTTTGTACGGAACCACCCGAAAACCAAGCATACTTTAAAAAAACTAACAGACCTATAGGTAACCCACCCTTGCAGAACCCACCCAACCCTCAAATTGCACCGAAACAGTTTAAATTCCCCAGCGAAGGCCCCAAATCATGCAAAGATTGCAGATTGGGGAAAAGATCTATTTGCCTGTCCCCGACTATGATGAAACATCAGTGAATGCACCCATTCCCCCCAGAGGTTCAAAAGAAGCCTACTAACATAGCCAAAATTCCTTCCGTAGAGATGCCCTTCCCCTTTAACGTCACATAAAGGAGAATCCCCCGTGTCCTCCCAAACCTCCTCCGCAGTGCCAAAACTGTGGCGCTAGGACACCCCCAAACTTTGCGTCCACGCAGATGCCCACTATGGCCCAACCGGCCCCATCCCCATTAATGCCCTCACAATCACCACATGTCCAATGTGGGGGCCCCATAATGTTTTATGGGGGCTGCCCCCCTAAAATTTGAGTTGGGGTGCAATCTAGATTCAAATTGGACTCACACTACGTGAACCCAGACAAAAGCAGTCGACGTTTTTCTCTTTTATCCTTACTCAGAATATGCTTTCTCCCATTCTCCAAACCCCCCCCCCACATCTAACCCCCTCCTTCCCCCCCCTCTTTACCCCCTCCCTTCCCCAGTCAAACTCTTTTGCCATCCAAAACCCAGACACCCCAATTTACTACAGATTTTTCAATCAAAAATAAAACCCCCCAAACACCTCCCCCCCCCTACCCCAAACACCCAAACGGGCAGAAAAAACGTTCCAAACCCCCTCTTCCCCTACCACACAATCACCTCCACCTTTCCCTTTGCCCTTTTTTGAGACCCCATCCTCTTTTCCCCCCCCTCAAAAGAAACCCTTTACCCCCCAAAACCCCCATCCAACTCTCAGAAAAAAATTTTGAAAATATTAAAGTTTACTAATAAAACCCGACATAAACCCTCCAATTCTTACAACTCCTGCTCTTCCACACTCAAGAAAACTGCTGATATCCACCCCTCCTAACAATATCCCCCCTACACCAATCCCCTACCCCCCCAAAAAACCCCCCATCTCCCCTGCCCCCAACCCCCCCCACTTTAACCCTCCCCCCACCCCCTCTATCCCTTCCCCCCCCTTGGGATGCACACTTTTAAATCCCTTATGTCCCAAGTATCCCTCTCAGACCCTCCATCTCCTAATACCCCTCCTAGTAGAACACCAACTCCACCCCTCCCCATCTCAGACCCCCGGGTGTTATCCCACCTCTAGCTGTTTCCCCCCTCAATCCCAACACGTACTACAATCTAATCAGAAAAGTAAAACTATCCTCATGGAATATTCGGGTTTTCCGCTACCATAGACCTGCCCTTCGCATATCCTTTCCTTTTAAACCCCATTTTTGTTCCCTTTAAAGGACCTTTTTTACACATCCTCCAATACCAATCCCCAATTTATCATTTTGTTTTTCCCACATTCCCCTTTATTCTTCCAACTTACAATGGGGAAGACCCCTTTGTAAACCCCCCCCCCTTTTCAAACCAATGTCCCTTGCACAGTTATCCGTTTTTCCTTTCATCGTTGGATCAGTGTTTTCAGTTATTTTCCCCCCTCCACCACATTGACTTTTTTGCTTTTAAAAAATCTAATTTCAAATTTCAACCCCCTTTCCCTCATTTTTGGTGACTTAACGCCGCCAATCTGGGGTGATTCTATCACAAATTTCCCGGGGGCCGATCTCTAAGCGTTTCCCTTCCCAGGCCCTTACTTTTCAAATTCAGATCGCCCCACACATTTTGATACACGCACGCAATTTTTTTCAGCATGACCTTCTCTATGCCCCCCCTTCTTTCTTTTAGTTTTCCACTGGTCAGTCTTAGCCATTTTTCCCTATGTGACCACTTTCCATTTTCCTTTCTCCTACTTCATAGTACCACTCCTAACCCCCCACGCTGGGTTTTGATAGAGCGGCTGGCATACTTTCACTCACTCTTGCTTTCATACCCCTCCATCCCCCTACCCCCTTTTAAAAATAACAGATTTCACAAATACATCTTAAGAGTGCACATACAGCATCCCTCGAATCAAGACCAATACCTCCAAATGTTTTCCATTTTGGAATTTGTGCACTAAACATTCGTTTTAAAAACGTGCACCGGGACATTTACCGCACAAGAGATACCCAAAATAAAACTATGGGCCCTATCCCCTTTTAAAAAGACCATCTGCCTATTCCGCTACAATCCGGAATAAAACAAAAGCTGGCGAAATTGTTTCATCAATTACATCCTTACTCTATCTCAAATTTTTGGCGCCGAACCAAAACATCAGGCAAACCCCCCCCCCATCCTGCCCCTGCCCTCCATTTTCAAATCCCCACATTTCGACCCTCTCCAATTTGCTAAGAACTGGGTGATTTTTCCCAGGTCAGTAGTGGTTCTAACCTTTTCTCCACACTTCTTTTATTAAGCCCACCAGAGAAGACCCCCATCCTCTGATGAGCCCTATAATGCCCCATTTTTTTTTTTCCCCCTAAAATTTGTGCCGAAATCATGAAGGCATGAGGATTCCCCCCTCCGTATGCCCCGGCAACTCCCATCTTCCTCCTTTCTTCCCTTTTAAAATTTACCCCAATTTTGGCATCAGAAATTTCCCCTTTCAAATTTGGGGAGCTTTTTTTTTCCTTCCCTTTCCTGAAACCCAATAAATGGGGTAAATTCCCTCAAGACTTCCCCCCATCGCACTAATAGTCTTTGCAAACTTTTGAGCAATGGTAAATTTCCGTTTAATGTGGTATCATGAATCTCACAACTTCTCTCTCCTTCCCCAATTTTGGTTTTCGCCGTGCCAGAAGCAAGCTGACCCCCCTTTTCATTTTTAGACATATATTTTCTCTGCATTTGCAGCCTGAAAACCGTACTAGTATTTTTTTTTATCGAAAAAGAATGATCGAAATGGTGGTACCATATTTTCCAACAATGTCCTCTCAGGGATACGGGAAACATGGGTGTCTTTATAAAACCTTCCCCCTCCCCAAACCCCTTTCCCGGTCAAAAAACGCCCGCCCACATCTTTCTTTCCCAAACGAAGGTGCCCAAAACGTGTCCAGTACCACTTTTTTCCCCTGTGTTAAAGATATTTTCTCAGTTTTTCCACAGGGGCCGGCATCATAATGTGAGATTAACCATCTAGCCTCGGCACATCCATACCAAAAAAATCTACCCAAATTTTTCAAACTGCAACTCATCATATCTTCCGGGCCAAACCAGGCTTCCCTTTTTTACCTTAAAACTTTCTCATCTTTTCTTCCCCTCCCCCCTCTTCTATATGGGCACTCCCCCCCAATGCCGTTCCCCTGGCAAATTCCCAGGTTCATTTTTGACCCAAAAAAGTTGTGGCGAGACCATATTCTACACATTAAAGAAAAGCTCCTGCCGTCTTCGAAACTTTAAAAAATCATCCCATATATCATGGGGTCAGATCGCAAAACTCCCTTCATCTTCAGTTACTTGATCCCCTCCCTCTTTATTTTGGGTGCAAACTACCCCCTGCCTCAAATTTTTCCCTTTCCATCTTGTACAATCCATCACTGTGGGCTTCGCTTTGCACTAGGCCCTTTGCTCCTCCCCAGTTGAGAGCCTTACCGAACGGCATACCCTCTTATCTCGACGTCGTCCCCTTTCTCTCCCGATCTATGTTCGATTCCCCCATTTTCCCCACTAAACAAATTCCCCAACCCTACTCTTCCTTAGTTCCCCCCCGTTTTCCTACTCTTTCCACTCCATGGATACCCCCCTCCCCTTCCCCCTTTCCCCCCTCCCAACTCCCCGTTCTTTTCCATTCCGTCCCCCCATGGCTTAACCCACCCCATATTTGCTCTTCTGTTTTCCCGACCCCCCCAAATCAAATATCCCCCCTACTGCCTTCTCACACATTTTCCTTTCCCCGTTTCCCCTCACCTTAGTATTACTATTATGTGGCCCAAATCCCCCTCCGGGGCTGGTTTGCAAAATTTTCCAACTGTCTTTCAAAATACTCCCCTTCCCTGAAACCCGTTCCTTAATACAGAACTGTATGCCCCCTTTTTTTCTCTAAAAAAAAATACCACTCTCCTCTTCCCCTTTTTCAATTTTTTCTGACTCCCCTAAAATCATTAAATTTTCATAAAATCAAAAACCCCCACCAACCCCCTTGTTTTTTAAGATCCAAAAAGGTTGTTCTACCTGTCCACATGCCCAAAAACAAACAATTTTGCGGGGGGGCCCAGCCCTGTTTGGGAAACCCCCGGCAATGAACAGCAGATACAAATAGCCGCATGCCTCTATGTCCAACATACCAACCACGCTTCTACGTACCCAGCCAGGATTTTTACCCAACTTAAAACCTTCTTGTATAAACTGGCAACTTTTTTGGGCAACCTCCGCATAATAAATTTCATTCTGTAAAAATATCAAACTCCCCCTTCAGCTCCCTTTCATCGGAAAGCGTTGGAATGCTCTCGCCCGATTACGCATTTGGCCACACCCGTTAACACATCCTTCTATGTCACAAATTTATCACCCCTTTTTTCCTTATGAATGTTTCCCCCTTTCAACCCAACACTATTGTCGTGCCCCCTTTTGAAACAAACCCCTACCCCTGCTTTCCCCCCCCCACCCCCCTTCACCAACCCCCCAAACCCATCAGACATCCTTCAGAAACCCACACTTTCTGCTTCAAAACCTATTCCTTTCCCCAAACACATACTATCCTTTAATAATCTAATCCTTTCCACACCCCACCCAACCCTTTACCACCAACCTTTTCCCCGCTTAGACAAATAAACACACTCAACCCCTTCCCAAAATTAATATGTGTACAACCTTGAGTCTAACATTTCTCTTTCTTTTTAAACCCTTAACCATTAAAATTGCCTGTTAAAAAGGTTCCTTTTGTTCTGAGCAGACTTGCCCCCCTACTAAGTTGATGTTTCAAGCCAATAGCCAATGATTTACTGATAATATTTGGCTAGGAGAAAGTTTTTTAAATGATAAACTGCAGGAACCTTTTAGTTACCCCCCCTATGCCCACTGGGGTGGTGTGTTAACCCTGGGAAAAAAAGGGCTCGTCAAAGGAACTCCTTGTTCCCATTATTGCCCCCCTTCTGCCGTGGGGTAGCAGAACATTAAAGCAGCCATAGGCTGCCCCAAAAAAACCCCCCCCCCCCCCCGCCTTGAGCCTTGCCTTACATTTCTCTTCTCCCCCTCCACTGCTATGCATGATTAAAGACCGAGTTCGTAGGTCAGTAAAAATTACTTTTGGAGGGGGTCACTCCTGGGGGGGGGGGGGGGGGCTTCACCCAAAGCCCCACTTAAAAAACTTGAATAAACGGCTAATTTACAGGTAAAATCTTTAACCATAACCCCGGGACTCTGGGGGGGAAACATTTGCCCTTCCCGTGCTCCCCTCTACCATGCCCCTCTAAAATCTTTTGCTCTATTTAGCAGCCAAATGAATTTTTTTTACTTGGGATGATTTCTCCCGTTTTTCTTTTTCTTCAAAATTTAAATATAGAACTGTAACCCCGACGATCTCTGGCAACCCATTCCCAGCCCTCAATACTTGCAGTGAAACCATCTCCAAACAATGCTATCTAAAAAACTGGTCGAGTGGGGAGAGGACTGGTTGCCTGCCTCATGGACATTGCCAAAATTTTTCAGTAGGTATGACCTTTTTAATCCTTACCTAGGATAATCCCACCTGCCTGACCATAACCCCCCCTTCAGGGGTCAATTTTGGAATTTAGACAGCCTCCCAAAGGCGGCTGTTCCACAGCCCAATACCCTGGCCTAATTTGGTCATGCCCAAAGAATTGCTCTGCAGTCGTGCATCCCAACTGTGGCAGCCCCCATAATGTATTTTATAGGGGCTGCCCCACCTACAAGTAGAGTCTGTGGTATCATCTCTCAGATTCAGGCTTTGCCTTGCTCTATGTGAAATCGGACAAGAAGCATATTGACAAGATTTCCTTGGTCCCTACTCCAGTAATGTTGTTTGCTCTGCCCTTCCCCTCCATCCCAAGACTTTTCCTACACTCTCCCCTATACCTATCCCTCATACACCTTGCTTCCCTACTTTCTACCTCCTATTTTCACCAATCAAATTCAAAGTCTCTCAACTCCCCAACCAACTCCAATAGACTTCAGAATACTCAACTATCTGAAAAGTCCCAAATTGACACCAAAACCCTTATCACCCTCCAATTCCACAACTCCAGTCACCTCATCTGTGACTGTGATATCCATCCTCCTTGTATTCCCCTTTCACCCCTTCCTTCCTTCCTTTCCCTTTCTGCTGTTTGTCCTCCTCCTTCCTCCCCCTAAACACAGCCCACCTCCCCCAGCTCCAGCTCCACCTACATTAACCCTTCCTCCCCATCCCACTATCTTTCCACTCCTTCATGTCACAACTATGCCCTCCCCCCTCCTGATACCCCCTGATACTACACCACCTCCCCCCATCCTTTTTCTCACCCTCTAGTTTCCCTTCCCTTCAAATTCTCCAAAGTACTGTAAAATTTTCTTTCTTTTTTTACATATCCTTCTATACCAAATTTCCAACTACCATTTTATCTTCCTCCACACTTCCTTTTCTCAAAATAACTTATCCATCAGAAAACATGCTATGCAAGGACCAGTGCTTTGAAAGGAGGTATAACACAGTTATTCGCATATTCTTCACCTGGGATCAGTTATTCAGTCTACGTCTCCCTTCCACCCCATTTACTTAGTTGCCTTAAACTCTAATTTCCAACTCCAGTCACCTTTCCTTGTAGTTGATTTTTATTTCTTCCACATTTGGGGGATTCTTTCAATACCTCTCATGTCTGATCCCTAAACACTTCCTCTCCACAACTTACCTTACTCTTAATTCAGATTGGCCCCCACACTTTTTCATGCCTTGAACCCTCTCATTCTCTCCATTTAGATTCCCATTGGTCAGTTCTAGACCATTTCCCAATAGTGACCACTTACTTCACTCAACCCCTGTCCCCCTTCTCATTCAAAAGTGCTTAGCTTAGCTGAAAACGGGGCACCTCTAAATCAGCTATCTGCCCTTATCTCTGTTAAAAAAAAGCAACTACCTGTCTTCATCATATAATCCATAATAGTAAAGCAACTAGTGGTGATATTTCCTTAATCAAAATCTACATCCATTTCGTGTTTTGCAATGGATCCATAAACTATCAGGCAAACACTCCCCCCCCCCCCCCCTCCCTCTTCCATATTCAAGATCTCTCATCTCGATCCACTAATGAACTAGGTGACTATTTAAGCCCGGTCAATGGAAGAGAAGTGTGGAGAAAGGCGAGAACCACTATTAAGACCGTCAGAAAACACACCCCACATCATCCACCTTTTTCCTTCTACGGAGTCCTTACAGTGCTGCCTTACAGTTGTGCCACAACACCCATGAAGTCCCCGATGGTATTCAATACCATATGCTTCAACACCATTCACCTTCCTTTTATCCTTCCTTTTTTCAACCACATATGGACGTCGGGATTTTCCTTCCATCGGTGACCCTTATCCTCCCTTCTTAAAACCCCAATAGATCAGGTGCCCTCCTCAAGATTACCCCCCCTTTGCTCAAACTAGAGTTTGTGCAAACTACATCATCCTTCCCTCAGTTTACAGGTGCCCCACAAGGCAGTGTGCTCACCCACCACCACATTCCTTCTTGCTATTTTTGACATTGTCTCAGTTATACCACAAACCCTGTCGTCACAATATATTGATGTTTTAACCATCTTTACCAAAGGCACATCCATACCAACTCTCCACCAGTCTGCAATGTCCTGAATATCTTCCTGGGCCACTAACCATGGTTTCACTTGTCTCTCGTAAACATTAGGTTCCAACCAACACCTCTTCTGTATGGCACTCCACTCCAATACCCTTCTCTCCACTCCAATGCTATGCTATGCTATGCTCGTTTCCACCAACTTTCCCTCGCCAAACAAAACTATCCTGTGATCCCTGTTTCCCTACCTTTGCTTTCTCCATGTTCCCTGTTCCTTTTCCATTCGCATGGATACCCCCTCCTCCATTCCCCTTTCCCCATTTCCGACCTCTCCAATTTTCTGTCCTTTCCCGTTCCTCCATGCCTTATACCTTACCCCCATTTGTTACTCTGTTTTCATGCCCCACCAAAGTCAGATATCTCTCCCCTGTACCTCTGCTTTCCTCCACCTATCCTCCCTTTACTGACCTCCCAACCAATTAGACATCCTTATGGAATCCCCCACTTTTTTCTCCTTCCTCAGATGGCTATACACACCCTTCACTTGATCTAATCCCTTTAAACCCAATCCTACCTTAATCCATTCACTCCCTCAAACCTTTCCCCATCTTTAATTTTTCCAATATTATTCTAGATTGTTGATGTATAGCAAACTAATACTAGCTCAACTGTCCCTTTTCTACCCTTTACTATACTTTCTATAGTGCTACATTACCTTAGATGTCTAGCACATTTATTTTTTTTAACCATTAACCATTAACCACAGTACAAACCTCGGATACTACTTCCTTTTCATTCAAACCCTATCCCTCTATCCCTACCCCTACAAACCTCTCCCACACTTGGCCCAGCCAAATAAAGGATTCTTCATGATCCTCTACATACCACTACTCCACCCCTACTCTGGTAATTTCCTCCTCCAGCAATGTCAACAAAAACAAAGTGCAAAAATTAATTTTCACAGCTGCCTGATTGCGCCTACCTCTTAAATCACCTCTAAACCCAAGCTTAAAGCTTTATGAACCTAAACAGACTTCACTGTCAAATCCATTCATGCCAGCCTCCTCCCTCCAATATTGAAATTTCCCCCATCTTTCTGCAAACTGCCCTATCTGACAAATTTGTCTGATTATGAAGATTTACTCGCCTGCCTCATGGCCAATTTTTGGGCACAATGCTACAAAAAGGCCTCCTAGAACCCATAAAACCCCCCCAAATTTTGCCAATATTACTTTCCACTGACATGCCCCTTAATGTTATATTGTGGGGTCCCTCCCTGTCTGACCATATCACCCCCCCCCCTGTAAATGTCTTGTTGGTTTTGAGGCAACCTTACTTACCATTTTTCCCAAATCCCCCATGTGCTCAACCAGGTGTAATTGATCAAGCTCCCATAATGAATTTTACAGGGGCTGCCCCGTCTACAAATTTTGAGGAGGTGGAATTCAGATTCAAACTAATAGAGAACCTTAACAATAATATACAAAGACTTAAAATCCGAAAGTGGAATATATGCTGCAATTAGCAAACGAGGAGAAAGTTTGCAGTAAATATCGATGCTGTTGGAGGAGATTTCCCAGACCGGGAGACAAGTGATAAACATTGAAAATTGATAGTTTTGATACTTCCTCACCTTTTCTGATTGGAAACTTTGCCTAGTGTTTTGGACATTGTTAGAAGAGGATGTTTTGTTGGAGTTTTGGGATGGGGAGGGGGGGGTTAAAAAAAATTGATCCCACTTTTCGGGGCTAAAACGAATACTCAAAAGATATCTAGAGGTTAAAAGTAGTTGAGGAAGAGGAGCAGTTTCGAGAAAATACTCCGGAAAGGTGGGTGGACAAAGAAGAATAGTAGTAATAAGGAGAAGATGAAGACTGGAGGATGGGATGGTGCGGATGATATTGGGAGAAATATTAGATAGACGGTAACCAACAAGATTTGTTATCTAACACTGCCATTATCTTTGACTTAGCTTACACCATTTTTTCCTATAGCGATTACACATGCATAACTACCCCCATTCCCGAAAATCGTGCGAAGTAAAATGCACCCCAGACTTCGGTTTAAGATGTCAAACTTATATTTAACCACCCCCAAACTTTGCAGCAAAAAAAAAAAAAAAAATCAAATCAAATCTATTACAGGGGGTTGTTGATCTAAGTACTATACTTTAGTTTACAGCTGTTCAGGTAGTAGGCATTAAAAAGATTAGAAGGGGGGAAAAATTGGCAAAAATGGGAAAACAGATAAAGAGCATTTAGAAGAAATGTCGGGAAGGGTAATGAAAAATGTTACAAAGCAAAAAAAATGTGCTAGAAAACAAAGGTTACAAAAATTTAGGAGTATATACTGAAAGGGCAAAGGGGTTTTAAGGTAGAGGGGGTAAATAAATGGCTAGGGTAGGGTTTACAATGGTGATTTGACCCAAGTTTTTAAAGGAATAGGGGAATTTTGAAAGGGTTTATTGTGGGGAAAGGGAAAAGTTTAAAAAAAGGAAAAAGGCATTTTTAAGGGAAATCAAATCTATTTCGGAAAAAATTTTGGGAAAAACAAAAAGGTGTTGTGCAAGTTGCATGTGTATCAGGGGAGGGGGAAAGGGGAAAGTGTGGAAGGAAAGGGATAAAGCAGGGGTGGGGGGGGAAGGGGAGAAAGGGGTGTAGGGGAATTTGGCAGGATAATTAATGTCGGCAGCTACCGATTTATAGAAAAAGGGACAGAAAGACGGACATTGAGAGGTGAGGGATTTAGTTTTTAGATTTATGTTAATTCTTCAAGATTCTAAAGGGTTTTGATGTGCGGGTTTGGAAAAAAAGGGTTTTATTAAGGGGGGAAAGAAGAGTAGGTACCGGGGGGGTAGAGGAAGAGGTGGGGGTGGAGGAGGAATGTGGTAGGAGAATATGGGGGGGAAATTTTTTTAAATTTGCTGCTAGGGGTAGAGAAGGGGGGGGAGGGTAGGATTCGGAGTACTGAAAAGATTTGGAAAAAGGGGGTGGGAGAGGAGGAGGAAAAGGATACAGAAACTTTTTGGAGGAGGAGGCAGGAAGGGTAGCCTGGAGTAGTAGAAAAACCTAAACAGACTTGGGGGTGGGGCCTCCTATAATAATCAGGGGAGCCACCACATTGGGCACCTTTTTTGGAAAAGCAGTTTGATCGCCCATGACCGGGGTTGGGGCAAAAAGGACTTTGGGGCTATGGAGCAGCAATTTTTGGGGGTTGGCCTGTCAATAATTCTGACAGTTCAGAAGAGGTATTGGGGGAGGGATGAGGCTGTGCGGGAAATGTTTTGCTAGTGAAGTCTATGGGTTTTGATAATGCTTTAGATGGGTTTTCATATGTAACTGGTGCAGGAAAAAAGGATTGTAAAAGGGGTTAAGAAAATCTATCTCATTTGACTGGCAAAACAAAATTTCAAAATGGATAAGGACATGTGGAGAAGGAACAGTGTTGAGTGGTAGTACTGCAAGAGATGGGAATAAGCGCTAGAAAATAAAAAGGAGGAAAGGGTATAATGAAGAAAAACTGTGGGGGAAAATAAAGAGAGGCCCCTTTTAAGTAGGAGGCATGTTTCAGGAGGGTTTTAGAAAAGACCCTGAGGGTTTATAGTTGGGATTCAGGGGGGGGGAGTAGAGTAGTGTTCAGAACTTGGTCAAAGGGGGAGCTGGGGTTTGAGAACATAGAGAATTTAAGACAATGGGGTAAAATAGATAAAGGGGTATAACTGTTGGGAAAAGAAAAAGTCTACTTTGAGGATCCCCTTTAGGGGCAAAGGGGTGACAATTAAACAGGGAAAAACTGTGCCCATCACTTCCCCAAACTGGCAGAATCAAATTTTGTCCTTTTGGAAAATTTCCACACTTTGGGAAATAGATAGTAGAAAGGGGTTTGGAGTGCTAAAAAAACAAGTTGTGGACTGGGCCCCCAACTGGAGTGATATAGCACTGGGTCCCAGTTCCAATCCTAGGCCCCCCCCCCCGGCAAAAAAAGGGGGGGGGGGTGTTAATAAAGGTCGTTTGGTATCCCTGAAAAAGCAAAAGGGGTAAAGGGAAAGGGGGATGAAGCAGGGGAATGATGTGTTTGAGGGCAAGGGGTGTAGGGGAAAATGAGCAGGTTATGTTAGCAGTCACTAAGGAGAAGGAAGGGAGTCGAGGACGGATGTAGGTATTATATTTTTTTTTGTACCAAGTTTTAAATGGAGTTTTATTAGGGGGGGTCTGAGAAATGAAGGTTCAAAAGGGAGAGCAAAGGGGGTACATGCTGCGGGGAAAAAAAGGTATAAATAGGAGAGGATTGAGTAGGAAGCGGAAAGTTTAATTTGTACACTCCCAAACCTGGTTCAATCTAGAAGCAAAGTAATTTGGGGGGGGGGTTAAAAATTGGGAAAGTAAGGGGGAAAGAAGGAAAGGGAAAGAAGATTTAGAAAATTTAAGGGAATAGGGCAATGCAAAGGACGTTGGAATAGGTGCAAGGAGAAACCGGCCCTTGGGAAACCGAGGACTATTTTTTCCTCTAACATAATTTTTAGGTACGGTAGCCCCGATGAAATATTTATTTATTATTTATTTTGATTAAATTTTTTGCAGCTAACTCTAAGGTATTAGGGCATTTCAAAATATAGTGATGGGGTGGGGCTTGGGGGCAAAACCCCCAAAAGAGGTTTTTGGTTCAATAAGGGGATGTTTTGAATTTTCCCGAATTGTTAATGGTAAAAAAAAATATGCCCGGGATAGCATTCAAAAAGTATTGTAGCAAAAATAGATAAAACGATGATAAAAAATTTTGGGGAAGGGACAGCAAGGGATAAAAAAAAAGTTGGGGGGGCTGAATAAAAGGTGGGGCGATCCCTTATATTTGGGCCTTAACCCTGCACCCCTAGCTCCTATATTTTTTGTAAAAAAAAAAAAAAAAAAAGGGGAGCAGAGTTTGAATCAGTTATTTTTTTTATTAAAAATTTTTTACTTTATAAACACGAGGGTCTTGTGGAATGTAAATATTTTGTTCTGAAAAATTAAAACTTTTAAACCTTTAATAAGATTTTTATTTTCATAAAAAAATTACTTTATATTTGAAAATATGAAAGACATGAACAGAATCATAACCTCATAATTTTAAAAAAAAACATGGTTCTTTGTAAATTCTAGTCGCGTTTTTTTTAGATCATGGACTATGGCATATAGCGGGGGGGTCCAGACATGAGCCATCTGTGTGTCAACTTTAGGTGCCTTATTCGGTTCTTGTTAGCACTACACAAACTTCCCCTGTGACAGGATCATCTTTAATAATTTTAGTTATTAGGGGATTATTTTTCCATTGGTTTTCCATTTGTCTTTAAAACCAATTAAAATGGTTTTATGTACTGTCCCCTTTAGATTTAGTGAGTTTGCTACATACTCAGTGTACTCACCCAAAGCAGTTGGCCTAGTGACCGATCCTAAATTGCCCATTCTTGAATGGTAGGAAAACAGTTTCTTTCTAAAATTTAATATTGTTACATTCTAGTGATTTTATGTTTATAAAGTATTAATGTTTAATAACATCAAAGACAATAAAATAGAAATGAAGTTCAAAAAATAAGGGAAAAAAGCGTAAAACAGATGAGATAGGTAAAAATAATAGCCGACCCCTTTGGTGACTAAGCACTCATTGAGTCACATGGTAAGACAATGATAAACTTTTATACAGGGCATTTAGTCTGCCACTCGATGACACTGGGGTTAACGATTCTTTAATCTGGGCTTCAGTCTGAGTTTTGGGGGAGGGAAATAAAAGGCAGTGGGAAGGGAAGCAGCAGCTTTGGCTTTTTACCTGCTAATTCATTTGCAGAGATGACTTTAAATTTGGACCCAGCACAGGATGATTTTTTTCATGATGATACAAGTGATGGGCCAAGCCAGCATTTCTCTTTACTATGGGGGGGAGTAGTTTAAACTTTCAACAGCTTGTAATGCATGCTAGAGTAAGAGAATATCACAACTATCAATTTTTCAATGTTTATCACTGACTGCAGTCTGCAGTAAATATCGATGCTGTTGGAGGGAGATTTCCCAAACTTTCTCCTCGTTTGCTAATTGCAGCATATATTCCACTTTCGGATTTTAAGTCATTTGTATATTATTGTTAAGGGTTTCTCTATTAGTTTGAATCTGAATTTCCACCCCCACTCAAAATTGGGTAGACAGGGCAGCCCCTTTTAAATTCATTATGGGAGCTGATCAATTATCACCTGGTTGAGCACATGGGGCATTGGGGAAAAAGGGTAAGTAAGGTTGCCTCAACACCAACAAGACATTTACAGGGGGGGGGGGGTGATATGGTCAGACAGGGAGGGACCCTCACCAATATAAACATTAAGGGTCATGTCAGTGGAAAGTATGAAGTAGGAGAAAGGAAAACTGGAAAGTGGTCACTATAGGGAAAGTGGTCTAAGACTGACCAGTGGAAATCTAAATGAAGAGAAGGGGAGCATAGAGAGAGGTCAATGCATGAAAAGATTGCGTGCGTGTATCAAAGTGTGTGGGGGCATCTGAATTTAGAATAGTAAGGTCAGCTGTGGAGAGGAAGCGTCTAGAGATCGGCCTCGGGAGTGTGTGATAGAATCACCCCATAGAGTGTGGCGGCAGTTAAAGTCACCAACTATGAGGAAAGGTGGTTGAAGTTTAGAAATTAGATTTTCAAAAGCAACAAAGTCAATGTGGTGGGAAGGGGAGAAGTAGACTGAAATCACTGATCCAACGATGAAGGAAGATACGGATAACTGGGGCAAGGACATTGGTTTGAAAGGGGGGTGTGACATAAGGTGCTTCCGATTGATAAGTATGGTGAGACATAAAGGGGAATGTGGGGAAAAGACAAAATGATAATGGGGTTTTGGTATTGGAGGATGTGTAAGAAAGGTCTCTTGAAGGCATACAATAGATGGGTTATAAGAGGAAAGGATATGACGAAGGTCAGGTCTATGGTAGCGGAAACCGCGAATATTCCAATGAAGGATAGTTATACTTTACTGATATAGATTGTAGTACGTGTTGGAGATTGAGGGGGAAGCAGCTAGAGGGTGGGATAAGCACCGAGAGGTCTGAGATGGGAGAGGTGTGGGAGTTGGTTTTTTTAATAGGAGGGGTATTAGGAGATGGAGGGTCTGAGGAAGGGGATACTTGTGACATAAGGGATTCACGTGTGCATCCAGGAGGGTGTGGAAGGGATAGAGGGGATGGTGGGAGGGTTAATGTGGGCGGGGTTGGGGTCAGGGGAGATGGGCTGTGTTGGGTGGGGGTAGGAGGATTGGGTGTAGGGGGGATATTGTTAGGAGGAGGATGGATATCAGCAGTTACTTGGAGTGTGGAAGGAGCAGGAGTTGTAAGATTTGGAGGTTGAGTGTCGGTTTCATTAAGTAATCTTGAATATTTCAATAGTTTCTTCTGAGGGTTGGATGGGAGTTTTGGGGATAAAAGGATTTCTTGTGAGGGGGGGAAGAGAGGACTGGTGTCTCAAACATAGGAGCAAAGGAAGGTGGAGGTGATTGTGTGGTAGGGGAAGAGGGGGTGGAACGTTTGTTCTGCCTGTTATGGGTAGTGCGAGTAGGGAGAGGGGAGGTGTTGGGGTTGTAGTGGTGATTGAAATATCTGTAGTAGAGATTGGAGTGTCTGGATTTAGGATGGCAAAAGAGTTTGACTGGGGAAGGTAGGAGGTAGAAGAAGGGGGGGTAGATGGAGGGGGGGTTAGATTGTTTTGGGGGGGGGGTTAGGAGAATTGTTTGAATGAGCAGTATTACTGGAGTAAGGGGTAAGAGAGAAACCACGTCGACGGCTTCTTGTCTGGCTTCACGAGTGTGAGTCCAAGTTTGAATCTGAGAGTTGCTACCTCAGACTCAAATTTGTAGGTGGGACAGCCCCTATAAAATACATTATGGGGGCCGCCACAGTTGGCACATGTGTGTGATTGTGCAGGGCAGTTAGATCGGGTATGGCCAGGTTGGGCACATAGTGGGATCTGGCTTTTGGAACGGCAATGTTTGGCTGGGTGTCCTAGAGCCAACAGTTTTGGGACTGACGTGGAGGAGGTTGGTTGGACGAACAGGGAGGGATTCTCCTTCTATGTAGACGTTAAAGGGAAGGTCATCTCTACGGAAGGTATTTTTGGGTATGTTAGTAGGCTTCTTTTTGATGACTCTGGGGGGGAATGGAGTAGCATTGCATGATGTTGCATCATAGTTTAGTGAGGGCAGGCAAGTAGATCTTCTCCACAATCTGACCAATCTTTGTCATAGATTGGGCCATTCGCTGGGAGATTGAAACTGTTCGGTGCAAGTATTGAGGTTGGATGGGGTCTGCAAGGATGGGTTACCATATAGGTCTGTTAGTTTGTTAATGCTATAGCTTGGTTTTCGGATGTTACCGTGACAAGACGGGAGCGGTCGGGTCGGCTACGGAAAGAGACTTTACCTACTTGTTTTTGGGAGAATTGTTTGGGAAAAGAAAGGGTTTTGTCAGAGTAGGGAGCTGTGGGGGGAATCACGAAAAATCGGTCCCATTTGGCGCACTGAAGAGGGTATTCAAAATTGTTGTAGAGATAGGGTAGTAGAAGGGCGGGGGTCGTGACGAAGATGGGGGGTAGTGTTGAGGGAGGTAGTGTTATGGGGAGGTGGGAAATAAGGCTGTAAGGTATTTAATAAGGGGGGGATGGGGTGGTTGATGTTGGAGGTTGTGGGGTAGAGGTGTTAAGTTGAGCTTTCTGGGAGAGTGGAAATGTTCCTTAAGGGGTTGTACAGTAGGTATTGATGAGGGGGGGTAGTTATTGCAGTGGTCAAAGGAGAGCCCTGGGGTCAGGGAAAACGGGTGGGTTTACATTTTTGGGGCTATTGATAAAGGGGCAAGCCTCATTGCCCTAATAGTGGGGATAATTTTCATTACTGGCCAAAGGTAAGCCTGGATTATGTTGGGGATAAAAACAGTCCACCCTCAGGGTCCCCTTGAGGGGTAAGGGTAGATAACAAAATCAGGGAAATACCGTGCCCATGGCTCCCTCAGGCCCTTTCAGAACTGGCACAAAAATCAGCCTTTCATCCTTTCAGCACGGCTCTAACACCTTAGGAGGTGGATAGGAGAAAAGGGTTTGGTGAAGGGACAGAAACGAAAGGTGGGAAGGAAAATAAAGACCATGCAAAATTAGTTGAGTCGAGGGGCCGAGTCCCAAGGTTTTGGGGGGGTTTCCCCCTCTTGGGTCCCCGTCTCCGCCTCCTAAGCCCCCCCCCGACACAACGGGCAAGGGATTGGGGGGTAGATAGGCTAAGAAATACTTGTACCATAGATTTGTATTTAAAAGTTAAAATAAACAAGCTCCACACTCCACTTATAATCTGTAAGAATATCCTTTGGCATTTAATCTTATGTATCTTTTGATTTGGATTTGTACAAGTAACAATAAGAAAGGGGTCCTCTGTCGTCTCAATCTTCTCACATCAAGGGGAGTCTCACATACTGCAATGCTCTGCTGCAAATGGAATCCCGGGAAAAGAGAATGTCAATATTTATTAATTAATTCTTAAACGCTTTATTTTTTTTTTTTTTTTTTTTTTTTTTTTACTTACTCAGAAGGTAAGAGTTCATAGATATCTAGGGTACTTTTAAAGTCCGAAGTACTGCCAAGTAGAGGTCATGCCTATGGAAAGCGAGGCTTGGGCAATAGCTCCAAGCGTTGGTAAACTCTCGAATGGAACATAACGAGAATCTATGTACTTGAACCCTGCAGAAGTAAAATATACATCAATACTTTCCATACTCTTACAGATGGCTTAAACAATTTTATACAACCCCATGTTATTCTAGAAACCAACCCTTACCTGCACTTTGTATTTAATTTTGTTCCTTGCATTTGAGATTTTCCCGCTTTGACTGAGTAAGAGTAAAGAATCTTTCCTTGAGATTCTTCTTAGAATTCAGAAAGATGCCCGAGGTCACATGTTGACCCATAAATTCTTGAAAAAGGGGTTTGAACTGGAAAATAGAGTTATATATATATATACATACATCTTCGTTCTAAAATATAACGAGTTGTATTTTCCCTTTAGCCAATTACCTTTCTTCTGCAGTAGCCCAGAGATACAATTGTGATGGGGCCATGAAAGGATCTACAGTATCATTTGCTGCCATCAATTTGCTCCCAAAGAGCAACCACCTTCATCTCCCTGAAATTGATTGAACAATTAGGGACCAGAAATATTAAATTCTAAAATTTCATTTAAGTTCAGAATTTAACTTTCCCGGGTCAAGTCGAGTGTTTTTAAGCACTATAGGCAGTATCTAGAGACCAAAAACACATCTAGGCATTGGGTTTTTCAACTTTAACACACTGACTTTTTTTGTTGAGCAGTATTCACATCTGGAAAAGGAAAGTAGGCTAGTACAACTTGTGATTAGACAAAACTTGTTACAAGTGTACACTTAATTACACCAAGATCTTTAGACGATCCTAATTAAAATGCTTGTTTTAGATCCTAGACAAAAATCAGCATGGGTATGCTGATGATAATGTAAACTAGTTTTAGTCATGATTATTATGACAGTTCTATTACACTAGGTGTCAAGTTGTAACCCCATGGGATTAAAGGCATAGCAGCCAAAACCCAGACTTACCAGAAATTGCCCCCTGCCATCACCATGTAGGTGCCACCATGGTGGTAAAAAGGGTTTTGGGATCTGCAATAATTCCCAGTGCTGATCCCCGTGGCAGGTCCGTTTTTCCCCATTGTTTAGCAAGATCTTTACAGTACTTGATCCACCATTGGCACAGCTAAAAGGAATTTCAACCAATTAAAAACTAGACCTTATATTAAGTTATCTGTTGTACAGAACTGTTTGATATGTACCTGCTTATTAGTCCAGTGCCTTCATACCCTTCTGTACTGAAGATGAAAGCAGAGTTTACATCCGTCTCTATCTGGCTCATGTTACCGTTATCATCAACCTGTAAAAGGTTGAAATTACACATTTTTTCCCAAAATCTAGACATTACATTTGTATCTGAAATTTACCTACTTCATAGAGTGCATATTGCAAAGGCATCTGCAATCGTAGTCACTGCAATCCCGCACAGCCAATACTGATGAACCCCCAAATGTTCCACAACTCATTTTACCAGAAATGGATATACCCTTTTTCGTTTATTCTTTCACCATAATGGTACGTTTCATACATTCCTGAAATATTTCAGGAATTTTAGATTAATAAAAAAAGGTCATATTGAGGGGGAGGAGGGAGAGCTTTACTACCAAGGAGAGTAGCTTTGTGTCAACTGGATAGTTGACAAAGTCAAGTTTAGGGTTTAATAAGCGGTCATTTTCTGCTTTAATGTTTCCTTGTAGGACCGAGGCCTCATAGTCGGTTTCAGAAAGATCATAACATTTACATTTCCTTGTACCAAAAATATCTACTTGCGATATTGTTGGCTTCTCGAAGACCTAGAGCAAAAAAACTGCTATATTATCCGTTTTAAGAGACACCACATTAGGTACTTTCCCCCCCCTACTTACCAAAATCTTTAGTTATAGTTGCTGCCCTGTCTTTCCGGACCACATTATTTTCAAATCCAGAATATTTATTCCATTTACCACAGGGGGCCTGCGTTTCACCCACTACATGTAACCCTCCAGAGAAGGCTTTACTCCTTCTATCTCCTGCTGCATCCTTCCCGATTTAAAGACAATCTCTGACACCATGACTCCGTCTATGGTATCAACATAGAGGCACTGCAAATTCAGGAAATTTAGATCACCCATTTAATTTAAGAGTTAAAATTATCCCCCCCCCCTGAAGATATTACCTTTTCCCCTTCACTCCATCAAAATAAATAGATGAGCTTAATGTTTCTGTAGCATCTAGTTTGATCCTGTCAGATAGGGGCTGCTCAAGGTTCACATTTTCCAACAGCCCATCAACCTGTACAATAATGAAGTTAAAATTAAAACTTTACTATGTAACCCCCCCCCCCCACACACACACACACACACACAACACTTCTGAATTACTACCTGTAGATCCCCATAATTGAGAGGGGAAAGCTTTGAAGAGGATATTGGCAGCATGTCTATTATGATCCGAGGCACCACCAAGTTGTCTACAGGTACTCCATCTAGTGATCCTGTAGAATAATTAGGGGCATTATTTCATCTCTTAAGCCATGATATTGTATATAACTTCAAACTTTCCAGGGGCCTCACCATCAATAGCAAGTTCGCCAACAGAGAGACCACTGTTGAAAGTTTTGTCACCAGTTACATGTATGGTCCCCCCGTCAAGTGGACTGCATGGGTATTCACATCCGTTACATTAAATTTTATTTATCAACACCCCTTCAAAACCAGATCCGTGCAGGGAAGTTTTACTTTCAGATTATCAACCGTCAGAACTTTGGTGAAGTCTGTATCACGTCTATTACCTGCAAGGGAGTGGATTTTAGTGTTCATTCACACATCTTGACCTAGTTGTTCCAGAAACTGAATATTACACTTGCTTCATTGTCCATAACAGTCACAGCATAGAGATTGTCTACATAAACGTCATCTATGGTGTTTGTTAGAAGATCATTTACAGACAAGTTTGTCATGAACTTACTGTGCCTGTAGATAAACATTAAGTGGAGAAGGTAATTTAGTCTAATTATGTATATTCTGTTTAGAACAATCTTTCTACTTTTATCCATTAAACTAACCTGTTATTTCTTGGTTGGAAGACTTTGTAACTATCTTATCCAGGAAATGGAAGACATCCATGTGGCTTGTTCCAGCTTTACTGGACCCTTTGCAGTTGCATTTTTTTTAACTAGAAGATTTGTTACGCCATTTTGAAGGGCATTACCACATCTCCATTACCATTTTTCCAGATGGTTGAGGTGTTTAACTAGAAAAAAAAGTGTTTTATTATACATCTTATAATTAATTACACGAATTTAAGACAAACAAAATCCTGCTTTACAAACCTGAACTACTTTTGCATCCATCAAGAACTCGAGACTCGGACGTTACATCAGCAATGATTAAGTTATCAGCAAAGTCCCCCATGCCAGATACAATACTGCTCTCATCTAGGAGGGGGAGATTGAGGACAACACTCCATCAATTTCTGCTGAAAACCACATTAGCTGAAAAGTAAAAGGTCGTGTACATTACAGGGATGCAGGTGAGTGCAGTTATACTGCACTCCTTTCCTTTATTGATACCCCTTTAAATTTAAGATCTGGTTACCAACTCTGCATTCACTCTACATATTTAGCCATAACATCCCCATTGAGGGTGTACTTGCTGCCAACGTTCTGGTTTGTGCTCTTTGTCAGTATTCTGTCCGATGGGTGGAACTACACTAAACCCGTTTAGTGATTTGGGTTGAAGTTGCCGGATATAGATACTGGCTTTTTGAAAGTCTTCTTTCCGCCAAATTTCACCCTGTAATTTGTGGCACAACCTGAAATTTTTAGTAAATGTAAAACTCTTGTAGCTTGTGTTTTCTAACACACATTTTAAACTTAAATCCCTTGCCTTGCTAAGGTAGGTGGGCCAGTCCTTGCTGTTAACATGGTCAAAGATGGGCTCTGACAAAGTGAACTCCCTTGTTCACCGTTATTGCCCCCGTTACTGCCTGTGGTGTAGCAGAAGTCTTCTTAAGGCTGCGGTCTACAAGATCCGTCACATCAACACCAAACAACAGTTCCACTAACGAAGAGGTCATTAGCTGCAGATAAAGCATTTTATCAATGTACCTACAATGTTCCATTTGCCACTTTGGCATTTAAAAATCAGGTCAATAATTCGATTGTCTTGTATACCTTCGTATTGGAGGTGAAATTCAGGGGGCCCAGCAAGTGATGCATCTTCATTTACCAAGACCAAATCCTCTGTAGCAGATTTCACATCCATTCCATTAAGGCTTCTGAACAGTAAGGTCTGCACTAGACAGCTGCAGAGATGTTGCTGTAGCTTTGTCCAAAAATGCAAGCTCCCTGAAAGGAAAAATTTGTTAACTACTTGCTAACTGGTGAAAAAAAAAAAAAAATAAATAAATAAAGCTTAACTCACCAGTTTGGGCAGTGATTGGTCAACCCGTACCAAGTCGGTTTCAAAAACATTCCATCCATTGAGGTCACCATTCAGCACCAGTCACCCATATGATGACCTTACCAAAAGGTCTAGAAGAAGATTCTTTTTAGTAAAGTTTGAAGACTTTTTAGTCATAAAACTAAGAATAAAAAAATTACTTACGGTCTCTGTTCATGTCTTGATTATCAGATAGAGTTACCAAGTTATCATGTAGTGGAAGATACATCCACACCATCTATTACTTTGCCATCTGTTACTTTGAGATGTCCATTTATGGTTACCAATCCCTGTAAAGTGGAAATTTAATTTCCCCCTAAAAAAATTTGGGGCCCAGATTTATTACAAATACCATTTACAATATAGCACCCTCTTTAATTCAAATTGAAAAGCTCATTAGAAGCAACTAGTGTTTATCCAAAATTCTTACCTGGAAGGTATAGGCTCCATTGGGTGGTTTGGGAGCCCGTCAAGACAAAAAGTCTGCCATCTGGTGGTTGTTTATATTCTTAGCAGTCACATAATCCACTGCAATTTTAAAAGCGCTCAATTAGCTCTTGAAATAACCAAGTTCTATTTTTTTTAGCCATATACATAGAGCCTTTACCGAAAGTGGTAGATACAATCTCTGGCAAGACATCAATTACTTGATCAGTTTCCCTTTTTCCAATAACGGTCTTCTATGCCTTTTGGGGCCAATGCATTGATAACTTCAACATCTACATCCTTGTCACCTGCAGTAGGAAAATTTAGCTTTCGATAAATTTTTTTTTTTTTTTTTTTTAACACCAACTCTTTTCTTACATGAAGTGGTGCATTAAAGACAACAGCCTTTTCTACGAAGAGGTTTCCATGGTCACCATTTTTATCAAGGCTATAGGGGTCGATGTTATTAATGGTAACAGAATCCAACATCTTTACTCCTTCAGGGCCAGTTACCAACACGTCGTCAGTGAAGGTTAAAGCGCCTAAAAAATAACAACTAGATTAGTTGTTCACCTAACCCTCCCACACACTAGGCTCTTACTCAGCCCGTGGACTTACCCGATATAGCTGGTCAGCCTCAAAAAGTCACAACATCTACGCTTAGATTTATTCCACTGATGTTGGAGCAGCCTATAGCTGCTTTAATGTTTGCATTTGTAAAGGTATAGGACACCATTTTGGTGGTGGTACTTTATTACAATGTTATCCATAACAATACCATTTAGTATTGGGCTGATCAGGTTTCCTGACCATGGAAGTCTTTTTGGTAGGTTACATCACCTGGAAATAGGTAAATTACAGTATTTCTTAAGCATACTCTTCAGATATTTTTAAA
>NC_051393.1:20645164-20691001 GCF_015228065.2 Penaeus monodon
AAAGGGCTGTTTTTAAGAGCATGAGGATCCTTGAATATTACTAGTTACTTGAATTTTACAGTAGAATTCATATAGCATTTGTACAATTTCCAGGCTTATATCCCATCCAATGGAGTACTATGGATAGTAATATCAAGTGTGGACAAAGACTTGGTTAAAACGATTCGTGTGGACCTCCTCACGTCAAGTCTGGATATACCTCAAGTTCTCCAAGTAAATGGAATAGTAGGGGAATGCTCTATTTGAAGATGGCGGCAGTTTGTATTTGGTGATGGGCATAAGAAGTTCCGCTCCGGGAAAAGCACATGAACCTTCTTCAAGGTATAGTGTATATCCTTCTGTGATTAGCGTGTAGTGTTAATGATGTTGCATTAAGGTTACTTTCTTTCCAGTCTCTACAAACTAGTGGGTCACCACTTCGATAAGCAGGATGAAATTTCGTTCAGATGTCAAATGTAACTAGCATAACTGGCTTCAAAAACAGAGGAGAATACTACTTGGTCTTTGGCACATCTAATGTTGTAAGTTTGTCTACAAGATTTTATCACTTAATGATAAAAAATATATATATATATTTTATTTATTTATTTAACGCTTTGACTTCCAGACGGTACCCATGTGTATAAATTTAATGAAGCATTAAATACCATGTATTTAAGCCAAATACTAAATGAGATGGAAGTCGCTAGCACTGCATACTTCTATGAGCAGCAAGAGGGGAAACATTATGTAATTCTAAATATTGGTGCTGAAGCAGTGGTCTACCGTTGGGGAAGGTGGGTTTTAAAATGAGTAGTCCCTACTACTTCCTTGTCAGATTTGACAAGAATTATAATCCTAAACCTTCTTCCCAGGTCTAGGGTTTCTCCAATGGCAAACGTTTGGAAACGCAGAACTCTGTACCCGCTATTACAAGCATACAGTCTTTCACTTTTCCATCGCTAGAAACTATTCTCATGACTGCCCGTGGGTAAGTTTCTTTTTTGTTCAGTCTTGAAGATTGTTAGGTATAAGCATATTCTTAATTTTATTCTTTTTTCCTCTACAGGACAGTGTATCCTTTTATACAGATGAGGTGTATGGTTATTTCAAGCCTAGCTTTGTAATGCAAACGCACTGCCACTCCATACATAATCTTCTCATGAAGAGACTAAGCAATACTTATGTGATTGTGTATGTCTGTAAGGAAGGTGTAAAAAGCAGTCTCGACTCTAGGGAAGTGATCATGGACGAAGTAAACCTAGGTAACTTGATTTTAACTAGATCCTGTTGCTAAATTTTCAATACAGACTTTGTTATTTCAACTTGTGTAATAATGATTCTAATTGATTTTTTTAGAGAAACCAAAAGACAGGGAAGATCTTCTTCTCGAGTGTCTTGTCGACTTGCAAGCAGACTTGGAATGCAGAAAACCAACAATTTCTCTGCTTGAACAAGCAATTGCAGATGAAATTGTGATGACTAATGATGTATCACAGGTTGGTATGTTTGTAAAACAAGCTTGATTTGGGCAAGGGCTCTAGAGCTGCATGCCCATTGTTTGGGGGGGGGGGGGGGGGGCAGCTTAGGAGATGGCAGTTAGAGGATGTCTAGTGTTGCCTTCTCTACTCTGCCTTTGTCTAGTAATTCTACATGGTATCTCCTCTAACCCCTCTGTAAACTCCCTAATGAGCCATGTTTAGGTTAGGTTTGGATGGCTCATGAAACGACCTCATGAGCCATGGACATGCTAATCCCCCTTACCTATGCTTTACCCCTTGTGGGGGGGGGGGAAGAGGGAGGACCACCTCTTACCACCACACTACAGGCCTCCCATAGCCAATCTGTCGCCTAGTAGAGGTTTTGGAGGCCTGACCCTTTATTTAGAATTTTCATTTGTCCTGCACTTGGCTCTGCCCTAAAGTGAACTCTTACTTGCATACCTAATGCCAACAAGTGCCTATACCCAAAGCATAGCTTTCAAGCTTTCCTCTTCTCCACCTCCCTGTAATAAAAGTGGTCCTTAACACTCGCTATCCTATAGCCCTTTACATTAATCTTTTAAATCCCCCTCAGGGGGACACAAGAGTCCCTTACTGTCAAAGTAAAGTCTCTGAAACAATGACTAAATTTAGTCCTTGTTGGTTAAATCGGTAGCTAGCTTGTGCATTACATAGTGCAATCTTTAAGATTGCACCTGCCCAGCCTTGCTCCCTATATTAAGTTTCAATATGCCAAGTTTAGCAAAGATTAATTGCTGAATGAGACTTGCCTACTTCAGGGAAATGCACTGCTGGATTAGTGCAAACTCTTCCCCCAGCTTTTTTAAAAGTATTAGCCCCAAAGGGTGCCTTCAAATGACAACCCCCCCCCCTTACTTAAATTGGTCTTGCTTGTAAAAAACTACATGACCATTTTAACATTGGCCTTTTTTTTCCTACTGTTTTTGCCCAACAGGGGTCATGATCATTTAAATTGCCATGTAAACTTTAACTGTGGGTTTTAAAATATTTATAGTGGGGTTTCCTCATCTAGGTAAAGCTTTTTAACTCTGGCCTTTTGTACATGACTTGCTCTGCCCCTGCTTGAAGTATAAACTTCACATGATCTTAAATTTTCCCCCTCCCAATTAAACTTCAAGGTTTAAAAAATGCTCTCCAACCTCTCCTCTACCCATTTATTTAACACTAGACCATTTCTAAAAAATTCCAATATACCAACATTCCATCAAATCACTTCCTCCACCACTAGAAATAACCTTTTGTAAAGAGATTTTAATATGTTCCTCTAACACCATATTGGCAAATCTTTGCCCTCTTACCAACATTAACATTGTCTCTTCCCTTTGTTTTGCACTAGACTCTGTACACATAGAATGGTTATCCCCCCAAATGCCAATTCCTCAATGCCCCAACCCCTGCTTAATTTGTTTTGCCCCCCCCTCTCTCCTAGCATCCCTTCACAAGATACTCCCTTGTCAATGATCTTCCCTACATCATTTCAAACATTTCTAATGAGCCTTCATTTACCATTTTTTAGCCAAACCCCACCATAAATTAACCACCCTTTTACCCTAGATTTTCACCCCTCTAACCCTGTCCTAAACCTTTGTAGATTGACTTGTACTACAGTGGAGATGTCCTAGTATAGGAAAAGATGATACTAGTATACTAAATTGAAACCAAATTATTAGATTTAGTAAAGGCAGCTAATGTTAAAATTCCAGACCTGGCAAAAAAACTTCAAATCTTCACAGCTGGTCTGACCATTGGGGGCACAACAGGTATACTGCAGACTGCAAATGTAAAGGGTCAAGGTACAACACAAAACCCCATGGAAGAAACTTTCAAAGAGTTCTTCGCAAAGACTGATAGCCTGGAGGCAGTATATTGTAATCTTCCCCCCCCCCCCCAAGTTGGACATTAACAAACTGTCTAATGTTAAATCTATTTACAGGATGATGTAGAGGCCATTGGTGCTAGCTTGGATGGTTTTCTTGTATCATTCAACAAAACCAAGTGCTTTCAGGGTCTGTTGTTGCTTCTGTCATAACTGCAGACAAATTCGAATCGAATGCACACGGGTTACAAAGGTTAGTAATGCAATGGAAGATGTGGAGGAAGCTTATGGTTTTAAAACTAATGTGGCTTAAATTTCAGTTAAATGATATGCCCGGGGCTGGATATGTCTAGCACATTTATGATTTATGGAATGAGCAGAACATAAGGGCTTCAATGTACGTTCATTCAATGAAACGATCTCTTCTCTACTAGAGAGCAAGGCTTGTCTTCACCTATTAATGATGTGCTTACCAACCGTAAGTACAAATAAAATTAAAGAAGTAGACTGGGTTGGGAGCTCCACTGAAGTGGAAATTTAATTTAATCTCGTGATTTCAGAATTCATGAGGAAGTCTGTTTGCTTCACAAGAAGTAACGGGTAATCATCACTACAGTTGATTTCCATGTAAACCACATCCATGGCAAGCAGGGTGATGGATCTCATTAGTCCTTATGGAATAGACACTAGTAAAATTGTGACTAAAGGAAACAATTTTACCTTTATGGACAAGAAAACCTTCCATAGCATGACCATTCTGCAAGAGTTAGATGTTCAACTTCTCAATGAAGTAAGAACTGATAAACTAGTTTGTCTAAATTCTATCGGTGACAATAGAATGTTATAAATAAACAAAAATTCTTATTCCAGGTCGACCTATCTGATCTTTCAAGCCATTTGGTGTACACTAATGTGTACAGCCCCAAATACTGGATGGCTCATTTACTCTACATGATGTAAATGTGGATGGCAACGTTGATGTTAAAACATCAATAGTGTCGACATGAAAGAACTTAACACCATGGTTGTCAGAACTTCTGGAGACTTTACATTATCTGGTAACAAAACTAGATTTTAGTTTCAGTAAATATACTGAAGAGTATGAACTTAAGAAATACTGTAATTTACCTTTTCCAGGTGATGTAACCTACCAGAAAGACTTCCAGTGTCAGGAAACCTGATCAGCCCAATACTAAATGGTATTGTTATGGATAACATTGTAGATAAAGATACCACCACCATAAATGGTGTCTATACCTTTACAAATGCAAACATTAAAGCAGCTATAGGCTGCTCCAACATCAGTGGAATAAATCTAAGCGTAGATGTTGTGACTGTTTGATGCTGACCAGACTATATCGGGTAAGTCCCACTGGCTGAGTAAAGAGCCTAGTGTGTGGGAGGGTTAGGTGAACACTAATCTAGTTGTTATTTTTTAGGCGCTTTAACCTTCACTGACGACGTGTTGGTAACTGGCCCTGAAGGAGTAAAGATGTTGGATTCTGTTACCATTAATAACATCGACCCCTATAGCCTTGATAAGATGGATGACCATGGAAACCTCTTCGTAGAAAAGGCTGTTGTCTTTAATGCACCACTTCATGTAAGTAAAGAGTTTGGTGATTAAAAAAAAAAAAAAAAAAAAAAGGTATCGGAAAGCTAAATGTTTCCTACATGCAGGTGACAGAGGATGTAGATGTTGAAGTTATCAATGCATTGGCACTCAAAGGCATAGAAGACCGTTATTGGAGAAAGGAAACTGATCAAGTAATTGATGTCTTGCCAGAGATTGTATCTACCACTTTCAGGTAAAGGCTCTATGTATATGGCTAATAAAAATAGAACTTGGTTATTTCAAGAGCTAATTGAGCTGCATTTAATTGCAGTGATTATGTGACTGCTAAGAATATAAACAACCACCAGATGGCAGACTTTTTGTCTGTGACAGGCTCCCAAACCATCAATGGAGCCTATACCTTCCAGGTAAGAATTTTGGATAAACACTAGTTGCTTCTAATGAGCTTTTCAATTTGAATTAAAGATGGTGCTATATTGTAAATGGTATTTGTAATAAATCTAGGCCCAAATTTTTTTAGGGGGGAAATTAAATTTCCACTTTTACAGGGATTGGTAACCATAAATGGACATCTCAAAGTAACAGATGGCAAAGTAATAGATGGTGTGGATGTATCTTCACTACATGATAACTTGGTAACTCTATCTGATAATCAAGACATAGAAGCAGAGACCGTAAGTAATTTTTTTATTCTTAGTTTTATGACTAAAAAGTCTTCAAACTTTTACTAAAACGAATCTTCTTCTAGACCTTTGGTAAGGTCATCATATGGGTGACTTGGTGCTGAATGGTGACCTCAATGGATGGAATGTTGTGACCGACTTGGTACGGCTTGACCAATCACTGCCCCAAACTGGTGAGTTAAGCTTTATTTATTTATTTATTTATTTTTTTTTTCACCAGTTAGCAAGTAGTTAACAAATTTATCCTTTCAGGGAGTCTTGCATTTTTGGACAAAGCTACAGCAACATCTCTGCAGCTGTCTAGTGCAGACCTTACTGTTCAGAGCCTTAATGGAATGGATGTGAAATCTGCTACAGAGGATTTGGTCTTGGTAAATGAAGATGCATCACTTGCTGGGCCCCTGAAGTTCACCTCCAATACGAAAGGTATACAAGACAATAGAATTATTGACCTGATTTTTAAATGCCAAAAGTGGCAAATGGAACATTGTAGGTACATTGATAAAATGCTTTATCTTGCAGCTAATGACCTCTTCGTTAGTGGAACTGTTGATGGTGTTGATGTGACGGATCTTGTAGACCGCAGCCTTAAGAAGACTTCTGCTACACCACAGGCAGTAACGGGGGCAATAACGGTGAACAAGGGAGTTCACTTTGATCAGAGCCCATCTTTGACCATGGTTAACAGCAAGGACTGGACCACCTACCTTAGCAAGGCAAGGGCATTTAAGTTTAAAATGTGTGTTAGAAAACACAAGCTACAAGAGTTTTACATTTTACTATAAATTTCAGGTTGTGCCACAAAATTACAATGGTGCAATTGGCGGAAAAGAAGACTTTCACAAAGCCAGTATCTATATCCGGCAACTTCAACCCAACAACTCACTAAACGGGTTTAGTGTAGTTCCACTATCGGACCAGAATACTGACAAAGAGCACAAACCAGAACGTTGGCAGCAAGTACACCATCAATGGGGATGTTATGGCTAGTATGTAGAGTGAATGCAGAGTTGGGTAACCAGATCTTAAATTTAAAGGGCTATCAATAATGGAAAGGAGTGCAGTATAACTGCACTCTACCTGCATCCCTGTAATGTACACGACCTTCTACTTTACAGCTAATGTGGTTGCAGCAGAAATTGATGGAGTGTTGTCCTCAAATCTCCTCCTCCTAGATGAGAGCAGTATTGTATCTGGCATGGTGGACTTTGCTGATAACTTAATCATTGCTGATGTAACGTCCGAGTCTCGAGTTCTTGATGGATGCAATGTAGTTCAGGTTTGTAAAGCAGGATTTTGTTTGTCTTAAATTCGTGTAATTAATTATAAGATGTATAATAAAACACTTTTTTTTTCTAGTTAAACACCTCAACCATCTGGAAAAATGGTAATGGAGATGTGGTAATGCCCTTCAACATGGCAGTAACAAATCTTCTAGTTAAAAAAGATGCAACTGCAAAGGGTCCAGTAAAAGCTGGAACAAGCCACATGGATGTCTTCCATTTCCTGGATAAGATAGTTACAAAGTCTTCCAACCAAGAAATAACAGGTTAGTTTAATGGATAAAAGTAGAAAGATTGTTCTAAACAGAATATACATAATTAGACTAAATTACCTTCTCCACTTAATGTTTATCTACAGGCACAGTAGAGTTCATGACAAACTTGTCTGTGAATGATCTTCTAACAAACACCATAGATGACGTTTATGTAGACAATCTCTATGCTGTGACTGTTATGGGACAATGAAGCAAGTGTAAGTATTTCAGTTTCTGGAACAACTGAAGGTCAAGATGTGTGAATGAACACTAAAATCCACCCCCTTGCAGGTAATAGACTGTGATACAGACTTCACCAAAGTTCTGACGGTTGATAATCTGAAAGTAAAACTTCCCTGCACGGATCTGGTGTTGAGGGGTGTTGATAAAATACAATGAATGTAACGGATGTGAATACCCATGCAGTCCACTTGACGGTGGACCATACATGATAACTGGTGACAAAACTTTCAACAGTGGTCTCTCTGTTGGCGAACTTGCTATTGATGGTGAGGCCCTGGAAAGTTTGAAGTATATACAATATCATGGCTTAAGAGATGAAATAATGCCTCTAATTATCTACAGGATCACTAGATGGAGTACCTGTAGACAACTTGGTGGTGCTCTCGGATCATAATAGACATGCTGCCAATATCCTCTTCAAAGCTCCCATCTCAATTAGTGGAGATCTACAGGTAGTAATTTCAGAAGTGTGTGTGTGTGTGTGTGTGTGTGGGGGGGGGGGGGGTTACATAGTAAAGTTTTAATCTTTAACTTCATTATTGTACAGGTTGATGGGCTGTTGGATAATGTGAACCTTGAGCAGCTCCTATCTGACAGGATCAAACTAGATGCTACAGAAACATTAAGCTCATCTACTATATTTGATGGAGTGAAAGTGGAAGGTAATATCTTCAGGGGGGGGGGGATAATTTTAACTCTTAAATTCAAATTGGGTGTATGCTAAATTTCCTGAATTTGCAGGTGACCTCTATGTTGATACCATAGACGGAGTCATGGTGTCAGAGATTGTCTTTAAATCGGGAAGGATGCAGCAGGAGATAGAAGGAGTAAAGACCTTCTCTGGAGGGTTACATGTAGTGGGTGAAACGCAGGCCCCTGTGGTAAATGGAATAAATATTCTGGATTTGAATAATAATGTGGTCCGGAAAGACAGGGCAGCAACTATAACTAAAGAGTTGGTAAGTAGGGTGGGGAAAGTACCTAATGTGGTGTCTCTATAAACGGATAATATAGCAGTTTTTTGCTCTAGGTCTTCGAGAAGCCAACAATATCGCAAGTAGATATGTTGGTACAAGGAAATGTAAATGGTTATGATCTTTCTGAAACCGACTATGAGGCCTCGGTCCTACAAGGAAACATTAAAGCAGAGAATGACCGCTTATTGAACCTAAACTTGACTTTGTCAACTATCCATGTTGACACAAAGCTACTCTCCTGTGGTAAGTAAAGCTCTCCCTCCTCCCCTCAATATGACCTTTTTTTATTAATCTAAAATTCCTGAAATATTTCAGGAATGTTATGAAACGTACCATTATGGTGAAAGGGAAAAAACGAAAAGGCTATATCCATTTCTGGTAAAATGAGTTGTGGAACATTTGGAGGTTCATCGTATGGCTGGCGGGGATTGCAGGACTACGATTGCAGATGGGCCCTTTGCAATATGCACATCATGAAGTAGGTAAATCTTCAGATACAAATGTAATGTCTAGATTTTAGGAAAAAATGGTGTAATTTCAACCTTTTACAGGTTGATGATAACGGTAACATGAGCCAGATAGAGACGGATGTAAAAATTGCTTCATCTTCCCGTACAGAAGGGTATGAAGGCCTGGACTAATAAGCAGGTACATATCAAACAGTTCTGTACAACAGATAACTTAATATAAGGTCTAGTTTTTAATTGGTTGAAATTCCTTTTAGCTGTGCCAATGGTGGATCAAGTACTGTAAAGATCTTGCTAAACAATAGGGAAACGGACCTGCCACAGGGATCAGCACTAGGAATTATTGCAGATGCAAAATCCTTTACCACCAGTGGTGGCACCTACATGGTGACGGCAGGTGCAATTTCTGGTAAGTCTGGGTTTGGCTGCTATGCCTTTAATCCATGGGGTTACAACTTGACAAACCCAGTGTAATAGGAAACTGTCATAATAATCATGACTAAAACTAGTTTACATTTTCATCAGCAACCCATGCTGATTTTTGTCTAGGATCTAAAACAAGCATTTTAATTAGGATCGTCTAAAGATCTTGGTGTAATTAAGTGTACACTTGTAACAAGTTTTGTCTAATCACAAGTTGTACTAGCTACTTTCCTTTTTCCAGATGTGAATACTGCTCCAACAACAAAAGTCAGTGTGTTAAAGTTGAATAACAATGCCATAGATGTGATTTGGTCTCTAGATACTGCCTATAGTGCTTCAACACTCGACTTGACCCTGGTAAGTTAAATTCTGAACTTAAATGAAATTTTAGAATTTAATATTTCTGGTCCCTAATTGTTCATCAATTTCAGGGAGATGAAGGTTGGTTGCTCTTGGTAGCAAATTTGATGGCAGCAAATGATACTGTAGATCCTTTCATGGCCCCATCACAATTGTATCTCTGGTCTACTGCAGAAGAAAAGGTAAATTGGCTAAAGGAATATACAACTCGTTATATTTTAGAACGAAGATGTATGTATATATATATATAACTCTATTTTCCAGTTCACCCTTGTTCAAGAATTTATGGGTCAACATGTGACCTCGGGCATCTTTCTGAATTCTAAGAAGAATCTCAAGGAAAGATTCTTTACTCTTACTCAGTACAAAGCGGCAAAATCTCAAATGCAAGGAACAAAATTAAATACAAAAGTGCAGGTAAGGGTTGGTTTCTTAGAATAACATGGAGTTGTATAAAATTGTTTAAGCCATCTGTAAGAGTATGGAAAGTATTGATGTATATTTTACTTCTGCAGGTGTTCAAGTACATAGATTCTCGTTATGTCCATTCGAATTTTTACCAACGCTTGGAGCTATTGCCCAAGCCTCGCTTTCCATAGGCGAGACCTCTACTTGGCAGTGACTTTCGGACTTAAAAGTACCCTAGATATCTATGAACTCTTACTTCTGAGGTAAAGAAAAAAAAAAAAAAAAAAAAAAAAAAAAAAAAGTAAAGCTGTAGTTAAGAATTAATTAATAAAGTATTGACATTCTCTTTTCAGGGATTCCATTTGCAGCAGAGCATTGCAGTATGTGAGACTCCCCTTGATGTGAAGAAGATTGAGACGACAGAGACTTGCTTATTGTTACTTGTAAAAAATCCAAATCAAATGATAACAATAAGATTAAATGCCAAAGGAAAATTCTTACAGATTATAAGTGGAGTGTGGAGCTTGTTTATTTTAACTTTTAAATACAATCTATGGTACAAAAGTATTTCATTAGCCATCTACCCCCCAATCCTTGCCCGTTGTTGTCGTGGGGGGCTTAGGGGGCGGAGACTGGGACCCAATGAGGGGGAAACCCCCAACCTTGGGACTCGGCCCTCGACTCAACTAATTTTGCATGGTCTTTATTTTCCTTCCCACCTTTCTTTTCTGCCCCTTTCCCACCAAACCCTTCTCCTATCCACTCCTAAGGTGTGAGAGCCGTGCTGAAAGGAGGGAAAGGCTGACTTTGTGCCAGTTCTGAACGGCCTGAGGGACCCATGGGCAGGGTATTCCCCTGATTTTGTTATCTAGCCCTTACCCCTCAAGGGGACCCTGAGGGTGGACTTTTTTTTACCCCCAAACATAATCCAGGCTTACCATGGCCAGTAATGAAAACTTATCCCACTATTAGGGGCAATGAGCTTGCCCCTTATCAAATAGCCCCCAACAATGTAAACCCACCCGATTCCCTGACCCCAGGCTCTCCTTTGACCACTGCAAAAACTACCCCCTCATCAATACCTACTAGTACAACCCTTAAGGAACATTTCCACTCTCCCAGCAAGCTCAACTTCAACACCTCTACCCCCACAACCTCCAACATCAACCACCCCATCCTCCCTTATTAATACCTTACAGCCTTATTTCCCACCTCCCATAACACTACCTCCCTAAACCCACTACCCCCATCTTCGTCACGCCCCCCCCCTTCTACTACCCTATCTCTACAACAATTTTGAATACCCTCTTCAGTGCAGCCAAAGGGGGAAACCGATTTTCGTGATCCCTCCCACAGCTCCCTACTCTGACAAACACCCTTCTCTTCCAACAATGTCCCCAAAAACAAGTTAGGTAAAGTCTCTTCCGTAGCCGACCCGACCGCTCCCGTCTTGTCACGGTAACATCCAAAAACCCAAAGCTATAGCATTAACAAACTAACAGACCTATATGGTAACCCCATCCTTGCAGAACACCATCCAACCCTCAATACTTGCACCGAAACAGTTTCAATCTCCCCAGCGAATGGCCCAATCTATGACAAAGATTGGTCAGATTGTGGAGAAGATCTACTTGCCTGTCTCACTGACTATGATGCAACATCAGTGCAATGCTACTCCATTCCCCCCAGAGGTCATCGAAAGAAGCCTACTAACATAGCCAAAAATTACCTTCCGTAGAGATGACCTTCCCTTTAACGTCTACATAGAAGGAGAATCCCTCCTGTTCGTCCATACCAACCTCCTCCACGTCAGTGCCAAAACTGTTGGCGTCTAGGACCCCCACCCAAAACATTGCCGTTCCACAGCCAGATGCCCACTATGTGCCCAACCGGGCCCATCCCCCCCGATCTAACTGCCCTGCAAAATCACACCATGTGCCAACTGTGGCGGCCCCAAAATGTATTTTATAGGGGCTGTCCCACCTACAAATTTGAGTCTGAGGTTAGCAACTCTCAGTTTCAAAACTTGGACTCACACTACGTGAAGCCAGACAAGAAGCACGTCGACGTGGTTTCTCTCTTACTCCTTACTCCAGTAATACTGCTCATTCTACCAATTCTCCTAACCCCCCCCCCTACATCTAACCCCCCCTCCATCTAACCCCCCCTCTTCTACCTCCTACCTTCCCCAGTCAAACTCTTTTGCCATCCTAAATCCAGACACTCCAATCTCTACTACAGATATTTCAATCACCACTACAACCCCAACACCTCCCCTCTCCCTACTCGCACTACCCATAACAGGCAGAACAAACGTTCCACCCCCTCTTCCCCTACCACACAATCACCTCCACCTTCCTTTGCTCCTATGTTTGAGACACCAGTCCTCTCTTCCCCCCTCACAAGAAATCCTTTATCCCCCAAAACTCCCCATCCAACTCCTCAGAAGAAACTATTGAAAATATTCAAGATTACTTAATGAAAACCGACACTCAACCTCCAAATCTTACAACTCCTGCTCCTTCCACACTCCAAGTAACTGCTGATATCCATCCTCCTCCTAACAATATCCCCCCTACACCCAATCCTCCTACCCCCACCCAACACAGCCCATCTCCCCTGACCCCAACCCCGCCCACATTAACCCTCCCACCATCCCCTCTAGCTGCTTCCCCCTCAATCTCCAACACGTACTACAATCTATATCAGTAAAGTATAACTATCCTTCATTGGAATATTCGCGGTTTCCGCTACCATAGACCTGACCTTCGTCATATCCTTTCCTCTTATAACCCATCTATTGTTGCCTTCAAGAAAACCTTTCTTTTCCCCCCACATTCCCTTTATGTCTCATCCATACTTATCAATCGGAAGACACCTTATGTCACACCTCCCTTTCAAACCAATGTCCCTTGCACAGTTATCCGTATCTTCCTTCATCGTTGGATCAGTGATTTCAGTCTACTTCTCCCCTTCCCACCACATTGACTTTGTTGCTTTTGAAAATCTAATTTCTAAACTTCAACCACCTTTCCTCATAGTTGGTGACTTTAACTGCCGCCACACCTCTATGGGGTGATTCTATCACAAACTCCCGAGGCCGATCTCTAGAGCGTTCCTCTCCACGCTGACCTTACTATTCTAAATTCAGATCGCCCCACACACTTTGATACCACGCACGCAATCTTTTCATGCATTGACCTCTCTCTTGCTCCCCTTCCTTCATTTAGATTTCCACTGGTCAGTCTTAGACCACTTTCCCTTAGTAAACCACTTTCCAGTTTTCCTTTCTCCTACTTCATACGTACCACTCCCTAACCCCACGCTGGTGCTTTGATAGAGCCGACTGGCATATTTTCACTTCACTCTCTGCTATTCATACCCCCTCCATCCTCCCCACCTCCTTCAGAATGATACGTATTTCACAAATACAAGTCTTAAGAGCTGCACATACAGCTATCCTCGAACCTCAAGACCATATACCTCCAAATGTGTTCCATTTTGGGAAAATTCTGATTGCACTAAAGCACTTCGCTTAAAACGTGCAGCCTGGAACAGTTACCGCTACAAGAGAGGTACTCCAAATCAACTATCGGCCCTTATCTCCTTTAAAAGACCATCTGCCTATCTCCGTCGTACAATCCGGAATAGTAAAACAAATAGCTGGCGAAATTGTTTCATCAATTACATCCTCTACATCTATCTCAAATGTTTGGCGCCGAATCCATAAACTATCAGGCAAACATCCCCCCCATCCTGCCCCTGTCCTTTCCCTATTCGAAAACCCACATTTTTGATCCTCTCCAAATTGCTAATGAACTGGGTGATTATTTCAGCCAGGTCAGTAGTGGTTCTCACCTTTCTCCACACTTCTCTTCTATTAAGACCACCAGAGAACGTACCCCCATCCTCTGATGAGTCCTATAATGCCCCATTTTCTTCTTCTGCCCTACAATTGTGCCGTAACACTCATGAAGGCACTGACGGTATTCACTACCGTATGCTCCGGCAACTCCCATCTTCCTCCTTATCATTCCTATTAAAAATTTACAACCACATTTGGACATCAGGAAATTTCCCTTCTAATTGGCGAGCTCCTCTTATCCTTCCCTTCCTGAAACCCAATAAATCGGGTACCCTTCCTCAAGACTATCGCCCCATCGCACTAACTAGCTGCTTGTGCAAACTATTAGAGCGAATGGTGAACTTCCGCTTAATGTGGTATCATGAATCTCACAATCTTCTCTCTCCTTCCCAATTCGGTTTTCGCCGTGCCAGAAGCACAGCTGACCCCCTTGCTCATTTTGAGACATATATTACATCTGCATTTGCACGCCATGAATCCGTACTAGCTATTTTTTTTGATCTAGAAAAAGCATATGATACGAAATGGTGGTACCATATTCTCCAACAATTGTCCTCTCTAGGCATACGTGGAAACATGGGTGTCTTCATAAAGTCCTTCCTCTCCCAACGCACTTTCCAGGTCAAAAATCGCCTCTGCCACATCATTTTCTTTCCCCAAATCGAAGGTGTCCCACAAGGCAGTGTGCTCAGTACCACTTTATTTCCCTTTTTGCTGTTAATGATATTGTCTCAGTTTTACCACCAGGGCCCGGTCATCACTAAAGATGTGATTTAACCATCTATGCCTCTGGCACATCCATACCAAATCTCTACCAATTTCTTTAATCTGCAATCTCATCAGTATCTTCCTGGGCCACAACCATGGCTTCCGCTTTTCTACTCTAATCTTTCTCCATTCTTTTCTCTCCCCTAAACCCCCACTCTTTATATGGGACTCCACTCCAATGCCGTTCCTTGGCAAATTCCTAGGTGTCATTTTTGACTCCAAACTGTTGGTGGCGAGACCATATTCTACACATTAAAAAAAGCTCCCCTGCCGTCTTCGAATCTTAAAAACTCTATCCCAAAATATCATGGGCCCCAGTCGCAAAACTCTCCTTCATCTTCATGTTACTTTGATCCCCTTTCCCCTCTTGATTTGGATGCCATATCTACTCCTCTGCCTCAACTTCTTCCCCCTTGCCCATCTTGATACAATCCATCACTGTGGCTTCGCTTAGCACTAGGCGCCTTTCGCTCCTCCCCAGTTGAGAGCCTGTCACTGAATCAGGCATACCTCTCTATCTGACGTCGTGCCCCCTTTTCTCTCTCCGATGCTATGTTCGATTCCAACCAATTTCCCTCACCTAAAACTAACATCCCACAACCCCTACTTCTTACCTTAGCTTCATCTCCACGATTTCCTACTCCTTTCTCCACTCCCATGGATACCCTCCTCTCATTCCCCTTTCCCCATCTCCAACCTCTCCCGTTCTCTGTCCATTCCGTCCCTCCATGGCTTATACCTCACCCCCATATTTGCTCTTCTGTTTTCCCGACCCACCAAAATCAAAAATCCCTCCTACTGTCCTTCTCACACATTTCCTTGACCAGTCTCCCCCTCATTCCTCTAGTATTCACATATATACTGATGGCTCCAAATCCACCTTCCGGTGCTGGTTTTGCAGTAATCTTCCCAACTCGTACTTTCCCCAAAAACTCCCTTCCTCCTGAATCCAGTGTCCTTACTACAGAAAATGTATGGGACTCCTTTTGCTCTAAAACACATACTCACTCTCCTCTTCCTCTTTACAATTTTTACTGACTCCCGTAACTCATTAATTCTCATAAAGTCAATACACCCCACCAACCCCCTTGTTTGTAAGATCCAAACTGGTTGTTCTACCTGTCCACATGCCATAAAACAATCAATTTTGCTGGGTGCCCAGCCATGTGGGAAACCCCGGCAATGAAAAGGCAGATACCTAGCACGCCCCTGCCTCTATGTCCACATCATACCAACCACGCTTCCACGTATCCCAGCCACGGATTATTACCCACACTTTAAGACCTTCTTGTATAATCGATGGCAATCTTTTTGGTCAAGCCTCCGCACTAATAAATTACATTCTGTAAAACTATCAATCTCCTCCTGGTCAGCTCCATTTCATCGGAACAGACGTTGGGAGACTGCACACGCCCGATTACGCATTGGCAACACCCAACTAACACACACCTAACTGATGTCACAATCTGATCCACCCTATGTTTCCCCCTTTTGTAATGTTCCCCTTTCAATCCCACACATCCTATTGTCGTGCCCACGTTTTGAAACAACCCGTACCTCTGCTTTCCCCCACCTATCCTCCCCTTTACCAACCTCCCAACCTATCAGACATCCTTACACAATCCAACACTACTGCTTCAACAAACTATTCTCATACCACAAACACAAACATATCCTTCATATAAACTAACTCCTTACCACACCCGACCCTAACCCTTTCACTCACCAATTACTTTGCCAAGCTAAGACAAATAATCAATAACTCAACCACCCTTCCAAAACATTAACATAGTGCTACATGACCTTAGATGTCTAGCACATTTCTCTTGCTTTTTAACCATTAACCATTAACCATTAGCCTGTCTAATAGGTCCCTTTTAGTTCTGAGCAGAACTTGCCCAACCTACTAATGTTGAATGTTAGGCAAGCTCAATATTGCCTAATGATATTACTTGATAATATTTGCTTAGGAGAAAGATTAATACTGGTAACTGCAGGCATACCTATAGTTATGCCATCCTATGCCCCCTGGGGTGGTAGTGTTAACCATGGTAAAAAATGGGCTCTGATCAAAGTGAACTCCCTTGTTCACCATTATTGCCCCCGTTACTGCCTTTTGGTAGCAAAAACTTAAAGCAGCCATAGGCTGCCCCCAACAACCCCCCCCCCCCGCCTTGAGCCTTGCCTCTACATTTCTCTTCTCCACTCAACTGCTATGCAGGTGATTGCAAAAACCGAGTTCTGTAGGTCAGTAAACTGACTTCTTTGGGGGGGGTTCCCCTCACTGGGGAGGGGGGGGGCTTCACCCCAAAGCCCCCCACTTCAATATACTTGAATAAACGGCTAATTTGACCCTGGTACAAATCTTTACCTATACCCCGGGACTCTGGGGGTGAATACATTTGCTTGCTCGCTCGCCTCGCTCTCTACCCTGCCATCTCTACAAATCTTTTGCTCTATTAGATCAGCCAAATGATATTTTTGACTTGGCTATGATTGCTCCTGTTTTGTCTTTTGCATTCAAAACTAAGCTATAGAACTGTCAACCCTGACGGATCTCTGCAACCCCATTCCTAGCCCCCAATACTTGCAGTGAAACCATCTCCAACAAATTGCTATCTAACAAACTGGTCAGAGTGGGGAGAGGACTTGTTTGCCTGCCTCATGGACATTGCCACAATTTCAGTAGGTATGACCTTTTTAATCCTTACCTAGGATAATCCCACCCTGCCTAAACCATAACCCCCCCTTTCAGTGTCCAATTTTTGGAATTTAGTACAGCCTGCCAAAGGCGGCTGTTCCCAAGCCCAATACCCTGTGCCTAATTTGGGTCATGACCAATAGAATTGCTCTGCAGTCGTGCATACCAACTGTGGCAGCCCCCATAATGTATTTTATGGGGGCTGCCCACCTACAAGTAGAGTCTGGGGTATCTCTCTCAGATTCAGGCTTTGCCTTGCTCTATGTGAAATCGGAAAAGAAGCATATTGACAGATTCTCTTGGTCCCTACTCCCCAGTAATGTGTTTGCTCTGCCCTTCCCCCTCCACCCCAAGGGCGTTCCACACTCTCCCTATACCTATCCCTCATACCACCTTGCTTTTCCCCACTTCTACCTCCTACTTTCACCAATCAAAAATTTAAAGTCTCTCAACTCCCCCAACCAACTCCAATAGACTTCAGACTACTCAACTATCTGATAAAAATCCCAAATTGACACCAAAAACCCTTATCTACCCTCCAATTCCACAACTCCCCAGTCACCTCATCTGTGACTGCTGATATCCATCCTCCTTGTATTCCCCTTGCACCCCTTCCTTCCTTCCTTCCTTGCTGCTGTTGTCCTCCTCCTCTTCCTCCCTCTAAAACACAGCCCACCTCCCCCCGCTCCAGCTCCACCTACATTAACCCTTCCTCCCCATCCCCAAATATCTCTTCCACTCCTTCATGTCACAACTATGCCCTCCACCTCCTGTACCCCCCTGATACTCACCCACCTCCCCCCATTCCTTTTTCTCACCCTCAAAGTTCCTTCCCCTTCAAATTCCCCAAATGTACTGTAACTTTTCTTTCTTTCTTACATATCCTTCTATACCAATTCCCAACTACCATTTTATCTTCCTCCACACTTCCTTTGTCTCAACTATACTTATCCATCAGAAACATGCTTTTGCAAGGGGACCAGTGCTTTGAAAGGGAGGTATAACACAGTTATTCGCATATTTCTTCACCTGGATCAGTTATTCAGTTTTACGTCCCCCTTCCCACCCCATTTACTTAGTTCCCTTAAACTTTTAATTTCCCAACTCCATCACCTTTCCTTGTAGTTGATTTTTATTGCTTCCACATTTTGGGGGATTCTTTCAATCCCTCTCATGTCTGTCCCTAAACACTTCCTCTCCACAACTTACCTTACTCTTTAATTCAGATTGGCCCCCACACTTTTTCATGCCTTTAACCCTCTCATTTCTCTCCATTTAGATTTCCCATTGGTCAGTTCTAGACCACTTTCCCAATAGTGACCACTTTACTTCACTCAACCCCGGGTCCCCCTTCTCATTCAAAGTGCTTAGCTTAGCTGAAACGGGGCACCTCTAATCAGCTATCTGCCCTTATCTCTGTTAAAAAAAAACTACCTGTCCTTCATCATATAATCCATAATAGTAAAGCAACTAGCTGGTGATATTTTCCTTAATCACCATCTACATCCATTTCAGTGTTTTGCAATGGATCCAAAAAACTATCAGGCAAACACTTCCCCCCCCCCCCCCCATCCCTCTTCCATATTCAAGATACTCTCATCTCTGATCCACTAAAAGAACTAGGTGACTATTTAAACCAGGTCAATGGAAGAGAAGTGTTTGGGGAAAGGCGAGAACCACTATTAAGACCGTCGAAAACCACCTCCATCATCATCCACCTTATCCTCTACGGAGTCCTTACAGTGCTGCCTTACAGTTGTGCCACAACACCCATGAATGTCCCCGATGGGATTCACTTACCATATGCTTCAACACCATTCACCTTCCTTTTATCCTTCCTATTTTCAACCACATATGGACGTCGGGATTTCCTTCCCATCGGTTGAGCTCTTATCCTCCCTTCTTGAAACCCAATAGATCAGGTGCCCTCCCCCCAAGATTACCACCCCATTGCTCTAACTAGAAGTTTGTGCAAACTACATCATCCTTCCCTCATTTACAGGTGCCCCACAAGGCAGTGTGCTCAGAAACCACCCCCATTCCTTCTTGCTTTATTGACATTGTCTCAGTTATACCACCAAGGGGCCTGGTCGTCACAATATATTGATGATTTAACCATCTTTTACCAAAGGCACATCCATACCAACTTCCACCACGTCTGCAATGTCCTGAATATCTTCCGGGGCCACTAACCATGGTTTCACTTGTCTCTCGTAAACATGTAGGTTCCCAACCAACACTCTTTTGTATGGCACTCCACTCCATACCCTTCTCCTCACTCCAATGCTATGCTATGCTATGCTCGATTCCACCAACTTTCCCTCGCCAAACTAACTATCCGTATCCCTTTTTTCCTCCTTTGTTCTCCATGTTTGCCTGTTCCTTTTCCATTTCGCATGGATACCCCCCTCCTCCCATTCCCCCTTTCCCCATTTCCGACCTCTTCCATTTTCTGTCCATTCCGTTCCTCCATGCCTTATACCTTACCCCCATATTGTTACTTCTTTTTTCATGCCCCACCAAAGTCAGATATCTCTCCCCTGTACCTCTGCTTTCCTCCACCTATCCTCCCTTCACTGGCCTCCCAACCAATTAGACATCCTTATGGAATCCCACTTTGTTCTCCTTCCTCAATGCATATACACACCCTTTCCCACTTGATCTAATCCCTTTACCTAATCCTACCTTAATCCATTCACTCATCAACTCCTTTCCCCCATTTTTAATTTTTCCAATATTATTCTAGATTGTTGATGAAATAGCAACTAACTACTAGCTCAACTGCCCTTTTACTACCCTTTACTATACTTTTCTATATGCTACATTCCTTAGATGTCTAGCACATTTATTTTTCTTTTAACCATTAACCATTAACCCACAGTACTAAACCTCGGGGATACTACTTCCTTTTCATTCACCCTATCCCTCTATCCCCTACCCTCTACAAACCTTCTCCTACACTTTGGCCCAGCCAAATAAAGGATTTTTCATGATCCCTCTACATACCACTACTCCACCCCTACTCTGGTATTTTCCTCCTCCAGCAATGTCAACAAAACAAATGTTGCAAATTAATTTCACAGCTGCCCTGATTGCGCCTACCTCTTAAATCCCCTCTGAAACCCAGCTAAAGCATTATGAACCTAAACAGACTTCACTGTCAAATCCATTCCTGCCCAGGCCCCCTCCCTCCAATATTTGCAATCTCCCATCTTTCTGGCAAACTGCCCTATCTGAAAAATTTGTCTGATTATGAGATTTACTCCGCCTGCCTCATGGCCAATGTATTGGCACAATGCTACAGAAAGGCCTCCTAGAAGCATAAAACCCCACCAATATTGCCAATATTACTTTCCACTGACATGACCCTTAATGTTTATATTGGTGAGGGTCCCTCCCTGTCTGACCAAAATCACCCCCCCCCCCTGTAAATGTCTTGTTGGTGTTGAAGGCAACCTTACTTACCATTTTTCCCAATGCCCCATGTGCTCAACCAGGTGATAATTTATCAAGCTCCCATAATGAATTTTTACAGGGGCTGCCCCGTCTACAATTTTGAGTGAGGTGGAAATTCAGATTCAAACTAATAGAGAACCTTAACATAATATACAAATGACTTAAAATCCGAAAGTGGAATATTGCTGCAATTAGCAAACGAGAGAAAGTTTGCAGTAAATATCGATGCTGTTGGAGGGAGATTTCCCAGACTGCAACAAAGTGATAAACATTGAAAATTGATAGTTTGTGATACTTCCTCACCTTTTCTGATTGGAACTTTGCCTAGTTGTTTTTGGACATTGTTAGAAGAGGATATTTTTTGTTGGAGTTTTGGGATGGGGAGGGGGGGTAAAAAAAATTGATCCCACTTTTCGGGGCTAAAACGAATACTCAAAAGATTCAAAGGGGTAAAAGTAGTTGAGGAAGAGGGAGCATTTTTCGAGAAACTACTCCGGAAAGGTGGGTGGACAAAGATGAATGTAGTAATAAGGGAGAAGATGAAGACTGGAGGAGGGATGGTGCGGATGATATTGGGAGAAATATAGATAACGTAACCAACAAAGTTTGTTATCTAACACTGCCATTATTTTTGACTTAGCTTACACCATATTTTCCTATAGCAGATTACACTATGACCCATAACTACCACCATTACCGCAAATCGTGCGAATGTAAAATGCAGCCCAGACTTCGGATTAAGATGTCTAACTATATATTAACCATACCCAACTTCTGCAGTTCAGTAAAAAAAAAAAAAAAAAATCAAATCAAATCTTATTACAGGGGGTTGTTGATCTAATGTACTATACATTAGTCTTACAGCTGTTCAGGATAGTATGGCATTGAAAGATTAGAAGGTGAGTAAATTGGCAAAAAGGGCAAACAGATAAAGAGCAGTTTCAGAAGAAATGTCAGGAAGGTTAATGATAAATGATTACAAAGCAAATAAATGTGCTAGACATCAAAGGGTTTCAAAAAATTTAGGGTAGTATGATACTGAAAGGGGCAAGAGGGTTAAGGTAGAGAGGGGCAATAAATGGGCTAGGGTAGGGTTTAACAATGGTATTTGATCAAAGTTGTTAAAGGAATATGTGGAATTTTTGCAAGGATTTTTGTGGGGTAAGGAAAAATTAACAAAAGGAGGAAAGGCGTTTAAGGGTAATCAAATCTATTTCGGAGAAATGTTGGAAAAAAAGCCAGGAAAGGGTGTTGTGACAATGTTGCATGTGTATCAGGGGGAAGTGGAAGGGATAGTGTGGAAGGAATGGGATAAAGCAGGGGTGAGGGAGGGGAAAGGGGAAAGGGGTGTAGGGAATTGTGAGCAGGATAATTAATGTCGGCAGCTACCGAGTATAGAAGAAATGGGAGCGAAAGACTGGACAATGATGAGGTGTAGGGATTTAGATTTAGATTTAGTGTTTTAATGTCTTCAAGAGTTTCTGAAGTGGATTGGATGTGCAGGTCTGAGAAACAAAGGTTTATTATGAGGGGGGAAAAGAAGAGATAGGTACCTGGGGGGTAGAGGAAGAGGTAGGGTGGAGGAGAGAATGTGGTAGGAGAATATGGGGTGGAATGTTTAGATTTTCTGCTACGGGTAGAGCAAGGAGGGGGATGGGTAGGATTCGGAGTACTGACAAAGTTTATTGGGAAAAGAATGGGGTAGGAGATGGAGGAGGAAAAGATACAGAAACATTTTGGAGGAAGGAGGCAGTGAAGGGTAGCATGGGTAGTAAGAAAACCTAACACAGACTTGTGGGTAGGGCGGGCTCCTATAAACATCATGGGAGCCACCACATCTGGCACACTGTTTGTGCAAAGCAGTTGATCGACCATGACCAGGTTGGGCACATAAGGACATTGGGCTATGGAGCAGCAATGTTTGGCAGGTTGGCCTGGTCAATAATTCTGACAGTTCAAGGAAGAGGTATTGAGGGAGGGATGAGGCTGTGCAGGAATGTGTTTGCTAGTGAAGTCTATGAGGGTTGTAATGCTTTAGATTAGGATTCATATGTAACTGGTGGCAGAAGGAAGGGATTGTAGAAGGGATTAGAGAAAAACTATCTCATTTGACTGGTCTAAAAAAGAATTCAAAAAGGATAGAGGACATGTGGAAGAAGGAACAGTGTTGAGTGGTAAGTACTGCAGAGAGATGGGAATAAGGCAGCATAGAAGTAATAAGGGAGGAAGGGGTAGTAGAGGGAAGAAAGCTGTGGGGGAGAAGATAAAGTAGAGGCTGTTAAGTAGGAGGCATGTTTTCAGGGGGTTGAGAAATGACCCTCTGAGGTGATAGTTGGCATTTAGGGGGGGGGGAGTAGTAGTAGTGGGTTTAGAACTGTGGTCAAAGGAGAGCCTGGGGTTAGAGAACCATAGAGAATTTAAGACAATGGGATAAGTAGATAAAGGGGTATAACTGTTGGGAAGAGAAAAATTTACTTCTGAGGATCCCCTTTAGGGGAAGGCTGACAATTAAACAGGGAAATACTTGCCCATCATTTCCCCAAACGGGAGAAGTCAACATTTTGTCCTTTTGGAACATTCTCAATTTTTGGGAAGAGAAGTAGAAGGAGTTGGAGTGCAAAAATGAAACAAGTTGTGGACTGAGCCCAAAGCTGGAGTGATCAAGCAGGGGTCCCAGTCCCTATCCTATGGCCCCCCCCCCCGGAAAAAAAATCGGGGGGGGGTGTTAAAAAAGGGTCGTCTTTGTACCCATGAAAGAAAAAGGGGAAAAAGGGAAGGGGATGAAGGGGGAATGGACTGTGTTAGGGGGCGAAGGTGTAGGGGAACATGAGAGGTTATTACATACAAGAGTAAAAGGAATGGGAGTCGAGGACAGTGTAGGATGATATTTTTTAATGTATCCGAGTTTGAAATGGATTTGTTGGGGAGGTCTGAGAAAGAAGGTTCAAAAAGGGGGACAAAAGGGGGTACTTTCTCGGGGGGAAGGGAAAAGTTAAGTAGAGAGGTTGGTAATAAGCGGAAGTTTAAGTTTGTACATCCTCTCTGGGTTTAACTAGAAGCAAAGTAAATTTTGGAGGGGGGGTTAAAGTTGGAATGTAAGGGGGAAGAAAGGGAAAAGGAAATGAAGATTAAAAAACTTTAAGGGAAAGGAGCAATGCAAAAGGACAGCATTTTAAAAAGGGAGCAAAGGGGAAAAATGGGCCTGGAATCCGAGGGTATTATCTAACACTAACTTGTAGGTACGGGACCCCCATGAGTATTTTTTTTTCATTTTTTTGATTAAAATTTTTTTGCAGCTCAAAATCTAAGGTCTTAGTGGGGGTATTCAAAATAAGTGGGGGTTTTTGGGTTGGGGGCAAAAACCCCCAGAGAGGTTTTTGGGTTTAATAAGGGGATTTTTTGAATTTCCAAATTTTTTTAAAGGTAAAAAAAAATATGCCTCTAGCATTACAATAAAGTATTTTACCCAAAATAAAAAAACGATGATAAAATTTATTTGGGGAAGTGGACAGCAAAGGGGTAAAAAAAAAAGTTTGGGGGGAGGGCTGAAGTAAAAGGTAGGGGCGATCCTTATATGGACCTTAACCCCGCACCCCAGCTCCATATTTGTTTTAAAAAAAAAAAAAAAAAGGGAAGCAAGTTTGAAAACGATTATTTATTTTTTTTAAAATTTTCTATTCATAAACTCGAGGGGCATTTGGGGGCATTGTAATTTATTTTTGTATCTGAAATATTAAAACTTTAAACCTTTTAAAAAGATTTTTTATATTTCATAAAAAAATTATTTTTTTTGAAAAAAGAAAAAATATGAACGAACATAATCCCATATTTTTAAAAAAACATGGTTCTTTTTAAAATCTAGTCCGCGTTTCCTTAGACTATGGCATCTTGGCATATATCAGGGTGGATCCAGACATTAGCCATCTGTGTGTCAATCTTAGGTGCCTTTGTCGGTTGTTGTTAGCACTACCACTACTTCTCTGTGACCCGGATCACTTTCATAATTTCTTAGCTTATTTGGTGATTTATTTTTCCATTGGTTCTCCCTTGTCCTTTTAACTCCCATGTCCGAGTGGGTTTTATTGTGACTGTCCCCTTTAGAATGTTAGTGAGTTTTGCTAACGTCATACTCATGTACTCAGCCCCAGTTGGCCCTAGTGACCGACCTGATTTGCCCATCTTTGAATGGTGAAAATCATTTCTTTCTAAAACTGTTATATTGTGTATCATTCCTTAGTGATATTATGATTATTAGTTATTATGTTTTAATAACTCAAGACAATAATAGAAGAAACTTTTCAAAAATGAGAAAAGCGTAAACAGATGAGATAGGTAGACTAAATAGCCTACTCCTTGGTGACTAAGCACTCATTGAGTCACTCTATGGTAAAGACAATGATAAACTTTTATTACATGGCATTGTAGTCTTTGCCACTCGATGACACTGGGTTAACGATTCTTTAATCTTGGGGCTTCAGGTCTGATTTTTGTGAGAGGAAATCAAAGGCCAGTGGGAAGGGAACAGCAGCTTGGCTTATTTACCTCTAATTCATTGCAGAGTGACTTAATTGGGACCCGCCACAGGAGATCTTTCATGATGATACAGTTGATAGCAACCAGCATTTCCTCTTTCTACTGTGGGAGTCGTTTAAACTTTGCAACAGCTTGTAATCACGCTAGAGTCAGAGACTATAAATATCACAACTATCATTTTCAATTTTATCCTGACTCATTCTGCAGTAAATATCGCTGCTTTTGGAGGGAGATTTCCAAACTTTCTCCTCGTTTGCTATTGCGCATTATTCCACTTCGTGATTTAAGTCATTTGTATATTATTGTTAAGTTTCTCTATTAGGTTTGTCTGAATTTCCACCGCACTCAATTGTAGACAGGGCATCCCCTGTAAAATTCATTATGGGAGCTTGATCAATATCAACTGGTTGAGCACATGTGTCATTGGGAAAAATGTAAGGTAGGTTACCTCAACACCAACAGACCATTTACGTTGGGGGTGGGTGATATGTCAGACAGGAGGACCCTCACAATATAACATTAAGGGGTCATGTCAGTGAAAGTATGAGTAGGATGAAAGGAAAACTGAAAGTGGTACTATAGGGAAATGGTCTAAGACTGACCAGTGGAAATCAATGAAGAGACGGGGATTCATAGAAGAGGTCAATGCATGAAAAGATTGCGTGCGTGTATCAAGTGTGTGGGGCGATCTGAATTTAGAATAGTAAGGTCAGCTTGTGAGGAGACACGCTGCTAGAGATCGTCCTCGGGAGTTTTGTGATAACACACCACACATAGAGTGTGGCGGCAGTTAAGTCACCAACTATGATGAAAGTGGTTGAAGTTTGAAATTAGATTTTCAAAAGGAGCAACAAGTCAATTGGTGGGAGGGGAGAAGTAGACTGTGCACTGATCCAAGATGAAGGAAGATACGGATAACTTGCAAGGGACATTGGTTAAAGGGAGTGTGCATAAGGGTCCTTCCGATTGATTAGTTGGATGAGTAACATAAAGGGTCGTGTGTGGGGAAAAACCAAATGATAATTGGGTATTGGTATTGGAGGATGTTTAAGAAAGGTCTCTTGAAGGCATACATAGATGGGTTAAAGAGGAGAGGATAATGACGAAGGTCAGGTCTATGGTAAGCGGAAAACCGCGAATATTCCAATGAAGGATAGTTATACTTTACTGATATAGAGTGTAGTACGTGGTTGGAATTGAGGGGAAGCAGCTAGAGGTGGGATAAGCAACCGAGAGGTCTGAGATGGGGAGAGGTGGTGGGAGTTGGGTGTTCTACTAGGACGGGTATTAGGAGATGGAGGGTTCTGAGGAAGGGATACTTGTGACATAAGGATCAACTGTGCATCCAGGAGGGTGTGTGTGTGTTGTGTGAGGGTGATGGTTGGGAGGTCATGTGGGCGGGGTTGTGGTCAGGGAGATGGGCTGTGTTGGGTGGGGGTAGGAGGATTGGGTGTAGGGGGGGAATATGTGTTAGGAGAGATGGATATGCAGCAGTTCTTGGAGGGTGGAAGGTCTCGGAGTTGTAAGATTTGGAGTTGAGTCTCGTTTTCATTAAGTCTTGAATATTTTCAATAGTTTTCTTCTGAGGAGTTGGATGGGAGTTTGGGGGATAAAGGCTTTCTTTTTGTGAGGGGGGAAGAGAGGACTGTGTCCTCAACAATAGGAGCAAAGTGTGCGGTGGAGCTGTCTGTGTGTGTGGTAGGGGAAGAGGGGTGGAACGTTTGTTCAGCCCTGTTATGGGTAGTGAGAGTAGGGGAGAGGTGAGGTTGTTGGGTTTGTAGTGGTGATGTTGATGCATATCTTGTATAGAGATGTGTGTTGTCCTGGATTTTAGGATGGCGTGTGTCTAGTTTGACTGGGGAAGGTAGGAGTAGAAGAGGGGGGGTTAGTGAGGGGGGGTTTAGAATGTACGGGGGGGGGTTTAGGTAAATTGTAGAATGAGCAGTATTACTGGATAAGGAGTAGAGAGAACCACGTCGACGTGCTTCTTGTCTGGCTTCACTAGTGTATTCCAGTTTGAATCTGAGAGTTGCCTACCTCAGACTTCAAATTTGTAGGTGGGACAGCCCCTATAAGAATACCTTATGGGGCCGCCACAGTTGGCACCTGTGTTGTGGTGTGCGGGCAGTAGATCGGTATGGCCAGGTTGTGCACATGTGGTCATCTGGCTGTGGAACGGTGGCATTGTTTGGCTGTGTCCTAGACGCCAACACGTTTTGGCACTGCACGTTGGAGGAGGTTTTGGTAATGGACGAACAGGGGGGATTCTCCTTCTAGTAGGACGTTAAAGGAAGGTTCTCTCTACGGAAGGTAATTTTGGCTATGTTAGTAAGGCTTCTGTTCGATGACCTCTGGGATGGAGTAGCATTGCCTGATGTTTGCATCATAGTCGTGAGAAAGGCAAGTAAGAATCTTCTCCACATCTGACCATCTTTGTCATAGATTGGCCATTCGCTGGGGAGATTGAAACTGGTTTCGGTGCACAGATTGAGGGTTGGATGGGGTCGCAAGATGGGGGGACCATATAGGTTCTGGTTAGTTTTGGTTAATGCTATAGCTTGGTTTTCGATGTTACCATGACAAGACGGAGCGGTCGGGTCGGCCTACGTGCTGTAGAGACTTCACACTCTCTTGTTTTGGAGACATTGTTGGAATAGAGGTGTTGTCAGAGTAGGGCTGTGGAGGATCACGAAAAATCGGTCCCATTTGGCTGCACTGAAAGAGGGTATTCAAAAATTGTTGTAAGAGATAGGGGTAGTAAGGGGCGGGCGGGGGCGTGACGAAGATGAGTAGTGTTGAGGAAGTAGTGTTGGGGAGGTGAAATAAGGCTGTAAGGTGTGTTCGTATAAGGATGTGGGGTGGGTTTGATGTTGGAGGTTGTGTGTGGGTAAGGTGTTGTGTTTGAAGCTGCTGGAGAGGGGAAATGTTCCCCTAAGGGTTTACTATGAGGTATTGATGAGGGGGTAGTTCATTGCAGTGGTCAAGAGGAGAGCCTGGGGTCAGGGAATCGGGTTGGGTTTACAATTGTGGGGCTATTTGATAAAGGTGCACGCCTCATTGCCCTCTAATAGTGGGGATAAGTTTCATTACTGGCCATGGTAAGCCTGGATTTATGGTTGGGAGAAAAACAGTCCACCCCTCAGGGTCCCCTTGAGGGGTAAGGTGGCTAGATAATGCAATCAGGGAATAACGTGGCCCATGGCTCCCTCAGGCGCCGTTCAGAAACTCACAAAGTCAGCCTTTCATCCTTTCAGCACGGCTCTCCACGTGTGCTGAGGTGGATAGGAGAAGGGTTTTGGTGAAGGGACAGAAACGAAAGGTGGGAAGTGAAAATAAAGACCATTGCAAAATTAGTGAGTCGAGGGCCGACTCCCAAGGTTGGGGGTTCCCCATCATTGGGGTGCCAGAGACCGACTCCTAAGCCCACCCCGACAACAACGGGCAAGGGATTGTGGGGTAGATAGGCTAATGAATACTCGTGTACCATATGATTTGTTTTAAAAGTTAAATACAAGCTCCACACTCCACCTTATAATCTTAATAATCTCCTTTGGCATTGAATCTTATGGTTATCATTGATTTTGATTTGTACAAGTAACAATAAGAAGTCGCTGTCGTCTCATCTCTTCAAATCAAGGGGAGTCTCACATACTGCAATTGCTCTGCTGCAAATAGAATCCCTGAAAATAGAATTTCCCCAATACTTTATTAATTAAATTCTGTCTACAGCTTTACTTTTTTTTTTTTTGTTTTTTTTTTTTTTACTTACCTCAAAGGTAAGAGTTCATAGATATCTAGGGTAGCTTTTAAGTCCGAAAGTACTGCCAAGTAGAGGTCATCGCCTATGGAAACGAGGCTTGGGGCAATAGCTCCAAGCGTTGGTAAAACTCTCGAATGGAACATACGGATCTATGTACATGACCACAACTGCAGAAGTAAAATATACATCAATACTTTCCATACTCTTACGATGGCTTAAACAATTTTATACAACTCCATGTTATTCTAAGAACCAACCTTACCTGCATTTTTTGTATTTAATTTTGTTCCTTGCATTTGAGATTTGCCGCTTTGTACTGAGTAAGATAAAGAATCTTTCCTTGAGATTCTTCTTAGAATTCAGAAAGATGCCCGGGGTCACATGTTGACCCATAAATCTTGAACAAGGGTGAACTGGAAAATAGAGTATATATATATATACATCATCTTCGTTCTAAAATATAACGAGTTGAAATATTCCTTTAGCCAATTTACCTTTTCTTCTGCAGTAGACCAGAGATAAAATTGTGATGGGGCCATAAAAGGATTTTTACAGTATCATTTGCTGCCATCAAATTTGCTACCAAGAGCAACCAACCTTCATCCCCCTGAAATTGATGAACAATAGGGACCAAAATATTAAATTCAAAAATTTCATTTAAGTTCAGAATTTAACTTACAGGGCCCAAGTCGAGTGTTGAAGCACTATAGGCAGTATCTAGAGACCAAATCACATCTTGGCATTGTTATTCAACTTTAACACACTGACTTTTGTTGTTGGAGCAGTATTCACATCTGGAAAAAGGAAAGTAGCTAGTACAACTTGTGATTAGACAAAACTTGTTACAAGTGTACACTTAATTACACCAAGATCTTTAGACGATCCTAATTAAAATGCTTGTTTTAGATCCTAGACAAAATCAGCATGGGTATGCTGATGATAATGTAAACTAGTTTTAGTCATGATTATTATGACAGTTCCTATTACACTAGGTGTCAAGTTGTAACCCCATGGGATTAAAGGCATAGCAGCCAAAACCCAGAATTACCAGAAATTGCACCTGCCATCACCATGTAGGGGCCACCACTGTGGTAAGGATTTTGCATCTGCAATAATTCCTAGTGCTGATCCCTGTGGCGGTCCTTTTTCCTATTGTTTAGCAAGATCTTTACAGTATTTGATCCACCATTGGCACAGCTAAAGGAATTAAAACCAAATTAAAAACTAGACCTTATTTTAAAGTTATCTGTTGTACAGAACTGTTTGATATGTACCTGCTTATTAGTCCAGTGCCTTCATACCCTTCTGTACTGAAGATGAAAGCAATTTTTACATCCGTCTCTATCTGGCTCATGTTACCGTTATCATCAACCTGTAAAAGGTTGAAATTACACATTTTTTCCTAAAATCTAGACATTACATTTGTATCTGAAGATTTACCTACTTCATAGAGTGCATATTGCAAAGGGCATCTGCAATCGTAGTCACTGCAATCCCGCACACCCAAATACTGATAAACCTCCAAATGTTCCACAACTCATTTTACCAGAAATGGATATAGCCTTTTCGTTTATTCTTTCACCAAAATGGTACGTTTCATACATTCCTAAAATATTTCAGGAATTTTAGATTAATAAAAAAAGGGTCATATTGAGGGGAGGAGGGAGACCCTTTTACTTACCACGGGAGAGTAGCTTTGTGTCAACATGGATAGTTGACAAAGTCAAGTTTAGGTTCAATAAGCGGTCATTCTCTGCTTTAATTTTTCCTTGTAGGACCGAGGCCTCATAGTGGGTTTCAGAAAGATCATAACCATTTACTTTCCTTGTACCAACATATCTACTTGCGATATGTTGGCTTCTCGAAGACCTAGAGAAAAAAACTGCTATATTATCCGTTTATAGAGACACCACATTAGGTACTTTCCCACCCTACTTACCAAATCTTTAGTTATGTTGCTGCCCTGTCTTTCCCGGACCACATTATTATTCAAATCCAGAATATTTATTCCATTTACCACAGGGGCCTGCGTTTCACCCACTACATGTAACCCCCCAGAGAGGTCTTTACTCCTTCTATCCCTGCTGCATCCTTCCGATTTAAAGACAATCTCTGACACCATGACTCCGTCTATGGTATCAACATAGAGGTCACCGCAAATTCAGGAAATTTAGCATACACCCAATTTGAATTTAAAAGTTTAAAATTAAACCCCCCCCCCCGAAGATATTACCTTCCACTTTCACTCCATCAAATATAGTAGATGAGCTTAATGTTTCTGTAGCATCTAGTTTGATCCTGTCAATAGGAGCTGCTCAAGGTTCACATTATCCAACACCCATCAACCTGTACAATAATGAAGTTAAAGATTAAAACTTTACTATGTAACCCCCCCCCCCCCCCACACACACACACACACACACCACTTCTGAAATTTCTACCTGTAGATCTCCACTAATTGAGATGGGAGCTTTGAAGGTATTGGCAGCATGTCTATTATGATCCGAGACACCACCAAGTTGTCTACAGGTACTCCATCTAGTGATCCTTGTAGAAAAAATTAGAGGCATTATTTCATCTCTTAAGCCATGATATTGGTATATACTTCAAACTTTCCCGGGCCTCACCATCAATAGCAAGTTCGCCAACAGAGAGACCACTGTTGAAAGTTTGTCACCAGTTATCATGTATGGTCCACCCGTCAAGTGACTGCATGGGTATTCACATCCGTTACATTCATTGTATTTATCAACACCCCTTCAACACCAGATCCGTGCAGGGAAGTTTTTTACTTTCAATTATCACCGTCAGAACTTTGGTGAAGTCTGTATCACAGTCTATTACCTGCAAGGGAGTGGATTTTAGTGTTCATTCACACATCTTGACCTTCAGTTGTTCCAGAAACTGAATACTTACACTTGCTTCATTGTCCATAACAGTCACAGCATAGAGATTGTCTACATAAACGTCATCTATGGTGTTTGTTAGAAGATCATTCACGACAAGTTTGTCATGAACTCTACTGTGCCTGTAGATAAACATTAAGTGGAGAAGGTAATTTAGTCTAATTATGTATATTCTGTTTAGAACAATCTTTCTACTTTTATCCATTAAACTAACCTGTTATTCTTGGTTGGAAGACTTTGTAACTATCTTATCCAGGAAATGGAAGACATCCATGTGGCTTGTTCCAGCTTTTACTGGACCTTTGCAGTTGCATCTTTTTTAACTAGAAGATTTGTTACTGCCATGTTGAGGCATTACCACATCTCCATTACCATTTTTCCAGATGGTTGAGGTGTTTAACTAGAAAAAAAAAGTGTTTTATTATACATCTTATAATTAATTACACGAATTTAAGACAAACAAAATCCTGCTTTACAAACCTGAACTACATTGCATCCATCAAGAACTCGAGACTCGGACGTTACATCAGCAATGATTAAGTTATCAGCAAAGTCCACCATGCCAGATACAATACTGCTCTCATCTAGGAGGAGGAGATTTGAGGACAACACTCCATCAATTTCTGCTGCAACCACATTAGCTGTAAAGTAGAAGGTCGTGTACATTACAGGGATGCAGGTAGAGTGCAGTTATACTGCACTCCTTTCCATTATTGATAGCCCTTTAAATTTAAGATCTGGTTACCCAACTCTGCATTCACTCTACATACTAGCCATAACATCCCCATTGATGGTGTACTTGCTGCCAACGTTCTGGTTTGTGCTCTTTGTCAGTATTCTGTCCGATAGTGGAACTACACTAAACCCGTTTAGTGTAGTTGGGTTGAAGTTGCCGGATATAGATACTGGCTTTGTGAAAGTCTTCTTTCCGCCAATTGCACCATTGTAATTTTGTGGCACAACCTGAAATTTATAGTAAAATGTAAAACTCTTGTAGCTTGTGTTTTCTAACACACATTTTAAACTTAAATGCCCTTGCCTGCTAAGGTAGGTGGTCCAGTCCCTTGCTGTTAACCATGGTCAAAGATGGGCTCTGATCAAAGTGAACTCCCTTGTTCACCGTTATTGCCCCCGTTACTGCCTGTGGTGTAGCAGAAGTCTTCTTAAGGCTGCGGTCTACAAGATCCGTCACATCAACACCATCAACAGTTCCACTAACGAAGAGGTCATTAGCTGCAAGATAAAGCATTTTATCAATGTACCTACAATGTTCCATTTGCCACTTTTGGCATTTAAAAATCAGGTCAATAATTCTATTGTCTTGTATACCTTTCGTATTGGAGGTGAACTTCAGGGGCCCAGCAAGTGATGCATCTTCATTTACCAAGACCAAATCCTCTGTAGCAGATTTCACATCCATTCCATTAAGGCTCTGAACAGTAAGGTCTGCACTAGACAGCTGCAGAGATGTTGCTGTAGCTTTGTCCAAAAATGCAAGACTCCTGAAAGGATAAATTTGTTAACTACTTGCTAACTGGTGAAAAAAAAATAAATAAATAAATAAATAAAGCTTAACTCACCAGTTTGGGGCAGTGATTGGTCAAGCCGTACCAAGTCGGTCACAACATTCCATCCATTGAGGTCACCATTCAGCACCAAGTCCACCAATATGATGACCTTACCAAAGGTCTAGAGAAGATTCGTTTTAGTAAAAGTTTGAAGACTTTTTAGTCATAAAACTAAGAATAAAAAAAATTACTTACGGTCTCTGCTTCTATGTCTTGATTATCAGATAGAGTTACCAAGTTATCATGTAGTGAAGATACATCCACACCATCTATTACTTTGCCATCTGTTACTTTGAGATGTCCATTTATGGTTACCAATCCCTGTAAAAGTGGAAATTTAATTTCCCCCCTAAAAAAATTTGGGCCTAGATTTATTACAAATACCATTTACATATAGCACCATCTTTAATTCAAATTGAAAAGCTCATTAGAAGCAAACTAGTGGTTTATCCAAAATTCTTACCTGGAAGGTATAGGCTCCATTGATGGTTTGGGAGCCTGTCACAGACAAAAAGTCTGCCATCTGGTGGTTGTTTATATTCTTAGCAGTCACATAATCACTGCAATTAAATGCAGCTCAATTAGCTCTTGAAATAACAAAGTTCTATTTTATTAGCCATATACATAGAGCCTTTACCTGAAGTGGTAGATACAATCTCTGGCAAGACATCAATTACTTGATCAGTTTCCTTCTCCAATAACGGTCTTCTATGCCTTTGAGTTGCCAATGCATTGATAACTTCAACATCTACATCCTCTGTCACCTGCATGTAGGAAACATTTAGCTTTCCGATACCTTTTTTTTTTTTTTTTTTTTTTAATCACCAAACTCTTTACTTACATGAAGTGGTGCATTAAAGACAACAGCCTTTTTTCTACGAAGAGGTTTCCATGGTCATCCATCTTATCAAGGCTATAGGGGTCGATGTTATTAATGGTAACAGAATCCAACATCTTTACCCCTTTCAGGGCCAGTTACCAACACGTTCGTCAGTGAAGGTTAAAGCGCCAAAAAAATAACAACTAGATTAGTGTTCACCAAACCCTCCCACACACTAGGCTTTTTACTCAGCCAGTGGACTTACCCGATATAGTCTGGTCAGCTCAAACAGTCACAACATCTACGCTTAGATTTATTCCACTGATGTTGGAGCAGCCTATAGCTGCTTTAATGTTTCATTTGTAAAGGTATAGACACCATTTATGGTGGGGGTATCTTTATCTACAATGTTATCCATAACAATACCATTTAGTTTTGGGGCTGATCAGGTTTCCTGACCCCATGGAAGTCTTTCTGGTGGGTTACATCACCTGGAAATAGGTAAATTACAGTATTTCTTAATTTCATACTCTTCAGTATATTTACTAAAACAAAAATCTAGTTTTGTTCCCAGATAATGTAAAGTCTCCAGAAGTTCTGACAACCATGGTGTTAAGTCTTTCATGTCGACACTATTGATTTTTTTAACATCAACGTTGCCATCCACATTTACATCATGTTTGAGTAAAAGAGCCCTCCAGTATTTGGGGCCTGTACACATTAGTGTACACCAAATGGCTTGAAAGATCAGATAGGTCGACCTGGAATAAGAATTTTTGTTTATTATAACATTCTATTGTCACCGATAGAATTTAGACAAACTAGTTATCAGTTCTTACTTCATTGAGAAGTTGAACATCAACTCTTGCAGAATGGTCATGCTATGGAAGGTTTTCTTGTCCATAAAGGTAAAATTGTTTCCTTTAGTCACAATTTTACTAGTGTCTATCTTTAAGGACTAATGGAGATCCATCACCCTGCTTGCCAGGATGTGGTTTACATGGAAATCACTGTAGGATGATTACCCGTTACTTCTTGTGAGCAAAGACTTCCTCATGAATTCTGAATCACGATTAAATTAAATTTCCACTTCAGGGAGCTCCCAAACCCAGTCTACTTCTTTAATTTTTATTTGTACTTACGGTTGGTAAGCACATCATTAATAGGTGAGACAAGCCTTGCTCTCTAGTAAAAGAAGAGATCTTTTTCATGAATGAACGTACATTGAAGACCTTATGTTCTGCTCATTCCATAAATCATAAATGTGCTAGACATATCCAGCACCGGCAATATCATTTAACTGAAATTTAAGCCACATTAGTTTTAAAACCATAACTTCCTCCACATCTCCATTGCTTTACTAACCTTTGTACCGTGTGCATTCGATTCGAATTTGTCTGCAGTTATGACAGAAGCAACAACAGCCCCTGAAAGCATTTGGGTTTGTTGAATGATACAAGAACCATCCAAGCTAGCACCAATGGCCTCTACATCATCCTGTAAATAGATTTAACATTAGACAGTTTGTTAATGTCCAACTTGGGGGGGGGGGGGAAGATTAACAATATATTTGCCTCCAGGCTATCAGTCTTTGCGTAGAACTCTTCGAAAGTTTCTTCATGTGGTTGTGTTGTACCTTGACCCTTTTCATTTTTCAGTCTGCAGTATACCTGTTTTTTGCCACCAATGGTCAGACAGCTGTGAAGATTTGAGTTTTGCCAGGTCTGGAATTTTTAAAATTTGCTGCCTTACTAAATCTAATAATTTGTTTCAATTTAGTATACTAGTATCATCTGTCCTATACTAGGACATTTTCCCTGTAGTACAAGTCATCTACAAAGGTTTAGGACAGGGTTAGAGGGGGGAAAAACTTAGGGTAAAAGGGTGGTTAATTTATGGTGGGGTTTTGGGTAAAAAATGGTAAATGAAGGGTCATTAGAAATGTTTGAAATGATTAGGGAAGATCATGACAAGGGAGTATCTTGTGAAGGGATGCTAGGAGGAGGGGGGGGGGCAAAACAAATTAAGCAGGGGTTGGGCTTGAGGAATGGCATTAAAGGGGGATAACCATTCTATGGGTACAGAGTCTAGTGCAAAACAAGGCAAGAGACAATGTTAATGTTGGTAAGAGGGCAAAGATTTTGCCAATATGGTGTTAGAGGAACATTTAAAATCTCTTTACAAAAGGTTATTTCTAGTGGTGGAGGAAGTGATAGATGGAATGTGGTATATTGGATTTTTTAGAAATGGTCTAGTTTAAATACTGGTAGAGGAGAGGTTGGAGAGCATTTTCAAACCTTGAAGTTTATTGGGAGGGTAAAATTTAAGATCATGTGAAGTTTATACTTCAAGCAGGGCAGAGCAAGTCATGTACAAAAGGCCAGAGTTAAAAAGCTTTACCTAGATGAGGAAACCCCACTATAAATATTTTACACAGTTAAAATTTACATGGCAATTTAGTGATCATGACCATGTTGGGCAAAAACAGTAGAAAACAGGCCAATGTTTAAAATGGTCATGTAGTTTGACAAGCAAGACCAATTTAAGTAAGGGGGGGGGTGTCATTTGAAGGCACCCTTGGTGCTAGATACTTTTAAAAAGCTGGGGAAGAGTAGCACTAATCCAGCAGTGCATCTTCATGAAGTAGGCAAGTCTCATTCAGCAATTAATCTTTGCTAAACTTGGCATATTGAAACTTAATATAGGAGCAAGGCTGGGCAGGTGCAATCTTAAAGATTGCACTATGTAATGCACAAGCTAGCTACCGATTTAACCAACAAGGACTAATTTAGTCATTGTTCAGAGACTTTACTTTGACAGTAAGGGACTCTTGTGTCCCCTGAGGGGATTTAAAAGATTAATGTAAAGGGCTATAGGATAGCGAGTGTTTAAGGACCACTTTTATTACAGGAGGTGGAGAAGAGGAAAGCTTGAAAGCTATGCTTTGGGTATAGGCACTTGTTGGCATTAGGTATGCAAGTAAGAGTTCACTTTAGGGCAGAGCCAAGTGCAGGACAAATGAAAAATTCTAAATAAAGGGTCAGGCCTCCACAAACCTCTACTAGGCGACAGATTGGCTATGGGAGGCCTGTAGTGTGGTGTAAGAGGTGGTCCTCCCTCTTCCCCCCCCCACAAGGGTAAAGCATAGGTAAGGGGGATTAGCATGTCCATGGCTCATGAGGTCGTTTCATGAGCCATCAAACCTAACCTAAACATGGCTCATTAGGGAGTTTACAGGAGGGGTTAGAGGAGATACCATGTAGAATTACTAGACAAAGGCAGAGTAGAGAAGGCAACACTAGACATCCTCTAACTGCCATCTCCTAAGCTGCCCCTCCCCCCCCCCCCAAACAATGGGCATGCAGCTCTAGAGCCCTTGCCCAAATCAAGCTTGTTTTACAAACATACCAACCTGTGATACATCATTAGTCATCACAATTTCATCTGCAATTGCTTGTTCAAGCAGAGAAATTGTTGGTTTTCTGCCATCCAGTCTGCTTGCAAGTCGACAAGACACTCGAGAAGAAGATCTTCCCCGTCTTTTGGTTTCTCTAAAAAAATCATTAGAATCATTATTACACAAGTTGAAATAACAAAGTCTGTATTGAAAATTTAGCAACAGGATCTAGTTAAATCAAGTTACCTAGGTTTACTTCGTCCATGATCACTTCCCTAGAGTCGAGACTGCTTTTTACACCTTCCTTACAGACATACACAATCACATAAGTATTGCTTAGTCTCTTCATGAGAAGATTATTATGGAGTGGCAGTGCGTTTGCATTACAAAGCTAGGCTTGAAATAACCATACACTCATCTGTATAAAAGGATACACTGTCCTGTAGAGGAAAAAAGAATAAAATTAAGAATATGCTTATACCTAACAATCTTCAAGACTGAACAAAAGAAACTTACCCCACGGGCAGTCATGAGAATAGTTCTAGCGATGGAAAAGTGAAAGACTGTATGCTTGTAATAGCGGGTACAGAGTTCTGCGGTTTCCAACGTTTGCCATTGGAGAACCCTAGACCTGGGAAGAAGGTTTAGGATTATAATTCTTGTCAAATCTGACAAGGAAGTAGTAGGGACTACTCATTTTAAAACCCACCTTCCCAACGGTAGACCACTGCTTCAGCACCAATATTTAGAATTACATAATGTTTCCCCTCTTGCTGCTCATAGAAGTATGCAGTGCTAGCGACTTCCATCTCATTTAGTATTTTGGGTTAAATACATGGTATTTAATGCTTCATAAATTTATACACATGGGTACCGTCCTGGAAGTCAAAGCGTTAAATAAATAAATAAAATATATATATTATTTTTTATCATTAAGTGATAAAATCTTGTAGACAAACTTACAACATTAGATGTGCCAAAGACCAAGTATATTCTCCTCTGTTTTTGAAGCCAGTTATGCTAGTTACATTTTGACATCTGAACGAAATTTCATCCTGCTTATCGAAGTGGTGACCCACTAGTTTGTAGAGACTGGAAAGAAAGTAACCTTAATGCAACATCATTAACACTACACGCTAATCACAGAAGGATATACACTATACCTTGAAGAAGGTTCATGTGCTTTTCCCGGAGCGGAACTTCTTATGCCCATCACCAAATACAAACTGCCGCCATCTTCAAATAGATGCATTCCCCCTACTATTCCATTTACTTGGAGAACTTGAGGTATATCCAGACTTGACGTGAGGAGGTCCACACGAATCGTTTTAACCAAGTCTTTGTCCACACTTGATATTACTATCCATAGTACTCCATTGTGGATATAAGCCTGGAATTGTAAAATGCTTATATGCTACTTAAAATTCAAGTAACTAGTATATTCAAGGATCCATCCACATGTCTTAATCATTTATATTTTTATACAGCCTCTATATGAATTCTTACTTCACATTTTCCCAAGACTGGTACTTCAGGTAGTTGAAAAACGTTTACTAGTTTCAACAAGCTCAAAGCAGGGTCCACTTGAACCACAGCATGGGATCTCTGCTGCCTGTAATAACATGCAATTAGTACATAATTGCATTAAATTAGTTTTATGTTTTCCATATAAAATACTTACCCGGTCGTAAGTCAGAATCCAGTAAGCATTGTTTTGACCATCATGCACCGTTAGTTTAGTCACCCCAAGCAGATTTGTAGAATTAAACTTTGACAAATCGTCCATGGCAAACATGTATCCTGTACCATAACCTGCTGTACCACTCACTTTTATCGAAGTCAGATCAAGGGCTGAAAAATAAAGCACGTTTAATAGGAGCGTAAACTTTAATAAAAAAAAAAAAGCAAAAAGTTGTACGAAATTTCAAATACCCCTTTTGTATCGTCGCGTCTCTGCTGCGAAAGACCTTGCCATGTGGTGGTTGGCAAGATCAAGAAGACTATTTGTGTAGTCATTCAAATCCCTCAGTGATCTAAAAGGCCTTTCTCCTACAGCGTCAATCTGTTGGGAAAAGACATCTCTTTGTAGTTTATAGTCCATAAGATTCTTAAATTTAACATAACTATCGCTACTTACCAGATCGCCCACTGATGGCATCTCGGGCAACCCGCAGCCATTCCCCAAGGAGGTTTAGAAACACCGTGATTGTGGTCCACAATCATGGATTTCCCACACCGATGGTTTCACGGTAGTGTCAAGTCTGCAAAATACAAACGATTAGTAACAGACATTAATGCTATTATTACTTTTCAAAACCCTTACTTTTCAAAACTCCATTTTTAACTAGAAATCCACAATACCTTTCTTCTTTATCGGAAGAGACGACGTGTTTCTCTATTAAGTGAGGAGTGTGTAACTACCTTAACCCCGATTGCCCATGCAGTCATTACCTCCTATTCAGTGACGAATATATACTGGGAGAGATACTGACCTTAGAGTAGATGGTCTTGCATGGTCCTGTGGCAAGTTTCTATTTGCCCAAGTGGTTATAATACAGTTTATGATTTATTTATGTTGACATTATTTAAGAATTTTTAATACAATTCGATGTGAAAAAGAATGTTTATACCGGTCAGTAGATGGCGCCACTACGATTCTATTTCCCGTTTTCTTCGATGATCATTTTTATATCTATTTCTTATAATCCCGGCTGTACAGCATTTATTTATTATCACTGTTATCATCATTCGCATTCCTATCCCAATTCTTATCATCATAATTACTATAATAATAAAATAATGATAATAATAATAATATAATGTAATAATAATAATAAAATAAAAATAGTATAATGAAGAATTAATAATAAGAATATGAACAATAATAATAATAATAATAATAATATCGATAATAATAATAATAATAATAATATAAATGATAATTATCATAATTACAATAACAATAACAATTAAATAATATAATAATAATATTAATAATAATAAAAATAATATAAAAATAATAAAAATAATAAATTGCAGTAGCAATGGTGATATATATGCTAATAATAATAATATTAATAAAAAAATATAATAATAATAATAATTATCATTATTATTATTATTGTATTATTATTATTATTATTATTATTATTATTATTATTATTATTATTATAATCATTATTATTATTATTATTATTAATTGTTATTGTTATTGTAATTATGATAATTATCATTGATATTATTATTATTATTATTGTCGTTGTTGCTATTATCATTTATATATGTGCATATATATATATATATATATATATATATATATATATATATATATATATATATATATATATATATGTATATATATATTGCTACGCCAGTGGGTCTTTGTCTCTGTGCGAAACATGTGTTAACATGAAAAGGATGACCTGGGCATGTGTTAACATAAAGGGACCTGGGCAAACATGACGCAGCTGGCTGTGAGCGGAGGAGCGGAGGAACAAGCCAGGAGAGACCGGGTTGGGTGCTGCTCTGTGAAGACCTCGTGTTGCCTTTGTGACCTAATTTTTTGTTTTGCCCTGTTATAAGCTGTATCGTGCAGTGTGACATGCTGGTGTCCCCCCTGTATTGTGCCTATAGAAAAGTGTACGGGTAAATAACTTGTGTAAATAAAGGAAAGACTGTCATTTTGTGTTTATTTCGGGCCCTGCCTCTCCAGGTGGCGTTTCCCCTCTTTGTGTTCTGGGGACGCTGTGGTGCTCGGTGCCTCTTGGAACTGTTCAGTGTTCACGACCCTGTGGATGCAACCGTCCCTGTCTAGCCTGCCTTGTTTTTGGTGGCAGAAAAGACGAGGCGGCCGGCGTAACAAATGGTGTCAGGAGTGGATTTGTGATATTTGATCAGTGAGACGTGCCGATTTATCATGTCCAAAGATGGGCGGCAGCCATGGGGGAGAGGAAGCTATGACTGAGGCAGGCACGAGTGAGGTGAAGCCGAGCCAGATGCCCTGATCACTGCCATGCGGGCCCGGGTATGAGGGAGAAATGGCACAAAGGGCAGAAGAGCAGGCACAGAGGGCACACGAGCAGGCGCACCATCTCGTCGAGATGCAGGCAAGGAAGGCAGAGGAACGTTCTGCCGACTTGTTGAGGTGCTACAGAGCAATCTTGCATCTGTGAAGAAAACTCAGCAGTAAAAAACCCGAAAAGGCCTGCAACAGGGGAAAGAGTGAACTGATGAGGAGGTGCAGACTCTGAAGGGCGAGGTTCAGGGCCTGAGGGAGGAAGTGAAGGCGAAAAGGCGGCGTCACGAGGTATAACGTTGCAATAGAGAAGGCAAACAAGGTTCTGGCAACAGATGCCAAGTGTCAGATTTACGGGGGTCTGCCTGGGGTCCGTGGCAGGAAACCCCCGGGCCTCGCAGCGTCGTGTCGGAGCCATTTGGTCGCTGCAGAAGGCTGGGGATCCATGGGACCACTCCCTTGGGTATAGGTGGCGGCAAACTCGGACCCGGTAAACCCGCCTCGTTGCCTCCCTCACCCCCTTCCTTCCCCCCGGGCGTGTTAGTTCCGCACCGCTTCTCCACCCTGCAGCCCCTCGGCCTCCAACATTCTGTGAGGCGTAAGCCAGCAGAGTACGGCGGGAAGGTGGCCAGGGAGGCATATTCGCCCAATTTGAAATGTTTGGCATCTGCCCAGGGCTGGAGCCAGGAAGAGAAGGCCCTGCACTGGTAACAGCGCAAAGGGGCCCCGGGGTGGAAGTGTTGGGGCATCTGTCGGCATCCCAACATGCTCTTACACCACGTGGCCCGGAGGCTTTGAAACGCCGTTTCGGGCACCACCACCAGGCCGAGGTATATCGGGCCCGCTTGAAGAAGCGGACTCGTGAGCGTGGCGAGACACTGTCCCACTGGCGCATGATGTGGAGGCGCTGGTAAGGAGGTCGTACCCTGCACTGCAGAAGAGATGATCGTGGTCCTGGCCCGCGATTTCTTTGTTGACGCTTTGCGGGACCACAGCTGCAAATCTACGTCAAGCAGGCACCCCTGGGGACCTGCGGGTGGCGCTGGCGAGGGCCTTGGAGTTCGAGGCCTTCCTGAAGGCAACCAGTGGCCTAGGGCCAGCTACCCCAGCCCCGCCGTGACCTTTAGGCCGGAAGGCTAAGTGGAGAAGGTAGCATTGAGGAAGGTGAGGGCCCCACACTTTCCAAGGCTTGTGTTGGGGCTGCGGAGAGGTAGGGCACAGACGTAGTCAGTGTCAGAGGGAGCGGAGAACAAGTCCTCTCAAACCCGGATGGATTCTGATGCCTTCCAACAGTGTTGCAAGGACTGTGGCAGGTATGGTCACCATCCGAGTGCATGTCCTAAGCTAAGGAAGTGGTACAGGCGAAATCTCTGGGGAAAGGGGGCCGAAACCCCGCCGTCCTCGGTTCCCGGGCCCCGACTTGGGTAAGCATGATGCAGGTGGAGGGCTCAATAGATGGGAAGCCATGCCGCCTGACAGTGGACACTGGGCCTGAGAAGACCCTAGTGCGGCCTGATATGTTGGCCACTAAAGCGACTTCCAGACGCACCACAGAGACTGTGTGGTTCACGGGGCATTGTGTGCAGCTCAAGGGGCCATGGAGGCTCGTATTGGCGTGGCCAGCACGGTGCAGCGGCTACCGGTGTATGTGGCCAATCTGGACGAGCACTGCTTGCTGGGCCTTGACTACCTGACGCAGAGTAAGGCGTGTGTCGACCTTGGACGGAAGCTGGTGAGGGTGCATGGTGAAGACGTGCCCTTGCTTCCAGAGGTTGGCTGTGCAGAGGTAGTTACGGCTGAGCAACTGCACTTTGCCCCCAGGACAGAGTCTAGAATCCGGTGTCGACTGTCAAGAGTGATGCGTGGAGTAGAGGGCCTCGTGGGGCCCATTCAAACCTGCAGCTGGCTGATGGCGTAGCGGTTGGGCGGAGCCTTGTTGGACCAGGGAGGGGTTAGTTTACAGTGTTGGGAGCTAACTTTTCCAATAAGGACCTGAAGGTGCCAGCTGGGGCAAAACTGGCACTTGTGAGGAAGTGGAGCGTCCAGAAAGTCGTCGGGGAGCGAGGAGTTGGTTGGTGTGGGGCCGTTGCCTGACTTCCTCGAGGACTTGGCGCACCGCTGTGGCGTTTTCCATGGCCAGGAAGCTACTCCTGGGGCCATGGTGAAAAAGAAATACGTTAGCCCCAGTAGCGGCGATGAGGACGTGGCAAACGCTGACCGAGATGAGGGACGAGCATTTGGACGGTGAGGGGCGATGCAGCAGACGTCCAGTGGTGACCATGAGCCAGGTCTTGGGACAGGAGATACCCCTCTGGGTGCCACTGTCAATCTACCGCCGCCGCGACCCCAGCGAGAGCGAAGAAAGCCGCGCTGGATGAAAGATTTTAGTGTTTCTGAGAACTGAATTTATTTAAATTTTCGATAGTTTTTGTTTCAGGGTTTAGATATGTCAGAGCAGACGGGGCGTGCTGCGTGATAGGGGGGGATAGTGCTACGCCAGTGGTCTTTGTCTCTGTGCGAAACATGTGTTAACATGAAAGGATGACCTGGGCATGTTGTTAACATGAAGGCCTGGCAAACATGACGCACTGGCTGTGCGGAGGAGCGGTGGAACAAGCCAGGAGAGACGCGGTTTGGGTGCTGCTCCTGTGAAAACCTCGTGTGTGCCTTTGTACCTTTAAAATTTTGTATTGCCCTGTTATAAGCTGTATCGTGCAGTGTGACACTGGTGTCCCCCCTGTATTGTGCCTATAGAAAAGTGTACGGGTAAATAACCCTTTTGTAAATAAAAGGGAAAAACTGTCATTTTTGTTTATTTCGTGCCCTGCCTCTCCAGGTGGCGTTTCCCCCCCGTGGTGTTCGGGGACGCTGTGATGCTCGGTGCCTCTTGGAACTGTTTCAGTGTTCACGACCCTGTGGATAGCACGCCGTCTGTCTAGCCTGCCTTGTGTTGGTGGCAGAGAGACGAGGCGGCCGGCGTAACAATATACACACACACATATATGTATATGTATCATCATTATTATTAATATCATCGCTATTGTCATTGTTATGATTATTATTATTATTATTATCATTGTTATTATTATTATTATTATCATTATTATTATTATTATTATTGTTATTCCTATTATTATTACCATATTATTCTTCTCTTTATCATCATCATCATCATCATCATCATCATCATCATCATCATCATTATTTTTATTATTTTCATTATTATTAATATCATTATTGTTGTTATTATAATTATATATTGTGCATATGTATATTATTATATATATATATTATATATTTTATATATATTATATATATATATATATGTTTGCCGTGTGGACCCCGGGTAGAATAGGTCCAACGTACCCTCTGCGTGTCGTAAGAGGCGACTAAAAAAGGTTGGCGGCAGGAAGGGCATCCGGCCGTAAAACCCCTGCCAAGCCAAAACTGATGCGGAGAATCAGGAATGCAGACAAGGGTAGGGCGTACCCCGCAGGCGACGCGTCGGATGACCGCCGTGATCCGGCGACAAATGGCAACGGCTACCGTATCAAGAGCGGATACGGCTAAAGAAGCAAGCTCAGAGGAAGAAGAGAAGAGGCACGGAGAACCCCAGGGAAAATACGAATCGCACACTCAATGTGGGGAAAGATGACTGGTAGAGGAAAGGAGACTGTTGACTGATGGAAAGACGGAGTATCAACATCCTATGCGTACAGGAGACCAAGTGGAAAGGGGCGAAGGCCAGAGAAATGGGGAATGGGTACAAGATGTATACGTAGGACACGACACTAGAAGGAAAGGCGTCGGGATAGTGCTTAGACCCTGAGATGAAGGAAGGTGTGCTGCAGGTTCACAGGGAATCTGACCGTGTGATGTGGATGAAGGTGGAAGTGGAGAACGAACCGGTTAACATTGTAAAGTGCATACGCACCACAAGTGGGCTGTGACGATGTGGAAAGGAAGACTTCTGGAGAACAGTGGGGCGAGGTCATGGTAAAGATCCCAAACTGAGAGAGTCTGATTGGGCAGATCTGAGGGGGGAAATTCCTTTTT
>NC_051393.1:20691101-20697591 GCF_015228065.2 Penaeus monodon
GGCATCGACCTTCCTTGGGATCAGATCTTTCTTCCGATTTGCTTTTGCAACACTCTCTTGCAGCTTTGTCGCCGCTTGTCCCTTCGATGTCTCTTCACATCTATCAGATCTTCTGTTTCTTCGCTCCTTCTTTTCTTTCACGCGTTTGGACTTCCTCTCCCCACCACCATGTCTCTTCCTTCTTTCCTGGTTTTCCAGATGTCACGCCAAGGACCTCCTTTGCCGTCTCAGTCAGCACTCTGCTGGACTCCGCCCACGTCTTCTCTGCCTGTGCTTCCATACCTTCCCTGACCTTCTCCACAAACTTTTCCCTGTGCTCCTGCTCATTCAGTTTCCACCATCTTGTCTTCCTGGTTCTGTCCGGTTTCTTCCTTGTCTCTGTCTTCATGGTCGCTGTACAGATGACCACTTTGTGTTGCTTCGCAACCGCTTCACCTGGCAGCACCTTGCAGTCCTGTACTCTTTTCAGCTCACTTCTCCTGCATATGACATAGTCCACCTGGGAGTTCACACCACCACTTGTGTAGGTGATCTTCCTCGAGTCCTTCTTCTTGAAATAGGTGTTTGTGACCGCCGGGTTTGTTTGCCGCCACAAAGTCTAGGATGGTCTGCCCTTCTTCGTTCCTCGTTCCAAACCCAAATTTACCGATGTTGTCTCCATATCCTTGCGCTCCACCACCCACATGTCCATTCAGATCTGCCCCATCCAGACTCTCTCAGTTCTTGGGATCTTTACCATGACCTCGCTCACTGTTCTCCAGAAGTCTTCCTTTCCACATCGTCACAGCCCACTTGTGGTGCGTATGCACAACAATGTTCACCGGTTCGTTCTCCACTTCCACCTTCATCCACATCACACGGTCAGATTCCCTGTGAACCTGCAGCACACCTTCCTTCATCTCAGGGTCTAGCACTACCCCGACGCCGTTCCTTCTAGTGTCGTGTCCTACGTAGTACATCTTGTACCCATTACCCATTTCTCTGGCCTTCGCTCCTTTCCACTTGGTCTCCTGTACGCATAGGATGTTGATACTCCGTCTTTCCATCATGTCAACAGTCTCCTTTCCTCTGAGCTTGCTTCTTTAGCCGTATCCGCTCTTGATACGGTAGCCGTTGCCCATTTGTCGCCGGATCACGGCGGTCATCCGACGCGTCGCCTGCGGGGTACGCCCTAGCTCTGTCTGCATTCCTGATTCTCCGCATCATGTATTGGCTTGGCAGGGGTTTTTACGGCCGGATGCCCTTCCTGCCGCCAACCTCTTTAGTCGCCTCTTACGACACGCAGAGGGTACGTTGGACCTATTCTACCCCGGGGTCCACACGGCAAACATATATATATATATATATATATATATATATATATATATATATATATATATATACATATACATATGCACATATATATAATTATAATAACAACGACAATAATGATATTAATAATAATGATAATAATAATAATAATGATGATGATGATGACGATGATGATGATGATGATGATGATGATAAAGAGAAGAATAAATATGGTAATAATAATAGGAATAACAATAATAATAATAATAGTAATAGTAATAATAATAATAATAGAATAATGACAATAATATCAATAATAATACTCGTACTAGTAATAATAGTGATAATAATAATAATAATGATAATAATAATAATAATAACAATGATAATAATAATAATAATAATCATAACAATGACAATAGCGATGATATTAATAATAATGATGATACATATACATATATGTGTGTGTGTATATTGTTACGCCGGCCGCCTCGTCTCTCTGCCACCAACACAAGGCAGGCTAGACAGACGGCGTGCTATCCACAGGGTCGTGAACACTGAACAGTTCCAAGAGGCACCGAGCATCACAGCGTCCCCAGAACACCACGAGGGGAAACGCCACCTGGAGAGGCAGGGCACGAAATAAACACAAAATGACAGTCTTTCCTTTATTTACACAAGTTATTTACCCGTACACTTTTCTATAGGCACAATACAGGGGGGACACCAGCATGTCACACTGCACGATACAGCTTATAACAGGGCAATACAAAATATTAGGTCACAAAGGCACACACGAGGTCTTCACAGGAGCAGCACCCAACCGCGTCTCTCCTGGCTTGTTCCACCGCTCCTCCGCTCACAGCCAGCTGCGTCATGTTTGCCCAGGTCCCTTCATGTTAACACATGCCCAGGTCATCCTTTTCATGTTAACACATGTTTCGCACAGAGACAAAGACCCACTGGCGTAGCACTATCCCCCCCTATCAAGCAGACGACCCGTCTGCTCTGACATATCTAAACCTGAAACAAACTATAGAAAATTTAAATAAATTCAGTTCTCAGAAACACTAAAATCTTTCATCCAGCGCGGCTTTCTTCGCTCTCGCTGGGGTCGCGGCGGCGGTAGATTGACAGTGGCACCCAGAGGGGTATCTCCTGTCCCAAGACCTGGCTCATGGTCACCACTGACGTCTGCTGCATCGCCCTCACCGTCCAAATGCTCGTCCTCATCTCGGTCAGCGTTTGCCACGTCCTCATCGCCGCTACTGGGCTAACGTCATCTTCTTTTTCAACCATGCCCCAGGAGTAGCTTCCTGGCCCATGGTAACGCCACAGCCGGTGCGCCAAGTCCTCGAGGAAGTCAGGCAACGGCCCCTCACACCAACCAACTCCTCGCTCCCCGACGACTCTTCTGGACGCTCCACTTCCTCACAAGTGCCCAGCTTTGCACCAGCTGGCACCTTCAGGTCCTTATTGGAAAAGTTAGCTACCAACACTGTAACTAACCCCTCCCCTGGTCCAACAAGGCTCCGCCCAACCGCTACGCCATCAGCCAGCTGCAGGTTTTGAATGGGCTCCACGAGGCCCTCTACTCCACGCATCAACTCTTGACAGTCGACACCGGATTCTAGACTCTGTCCTGGGGGCAAAGTGCAGTTGCTCAGCCGTAACTACCTCTGCACAGCCAACCTCTGGAAGCAAGGGCACGTCTTCACCATGCACCCTCACCAGCTTCCGTCCAAGGTCGACACACGCCTTACTCTGCGTCAGGTAGTCAAGGCCCAGCAAGCAGTGCTCGTCCAGATTGGCCACATACACCGGTAGCCGCTGCACCGTGCTGGCCACGCCAATACGAGCCTCCACTGGCCCCTTGAGCTGCACACAATGCCCCGTGACACCACACAGTCTCTGTGGTGCGTCTGGAAGTCGCATAGTGGCCAACATATCAGGCCGCACTAGGGTCTTCTCAGCCCCAGTGTCCACTGTCAGGCGGCATGGCTTCCCATCTATTGAGCCCTCCACCTGCATCATGCTGGTTCGACGGCAGCTTACCCAAGTCGGGGCCCGGGAACCGAGGACGGCTGGGTTTCGGCCCCTTTCTCCAGAGATTTCCGCCTGTACCACTTCCTTAGCCTTAGGACATGCACTCGGATGGTGACCATACCTGCCACAGTCCTTGCAACACTGTTGGAAGGCATCAGAATCCATCCGGTTGAGAGGACTTGTTCTCCGCTCCCTCTGACACTGACTACGTCTGTGCCCTACCTCTCCGCAGCCCCAACACAAGCCTTGGAAAGTGCTCGGGCTCACCTTCCTCAATGCTACCTTCTCCACTTTAGCCTTCCGGCCTCGAAGGTCACGGCGGGGCTGAGTAGCTGGCCCTAGGCCACTGGTTGCCTTCAGGAAGGCCTCGAACTCCAAGGCCCTCGCCAGCGCCACCTGCAGGTCCTCAGGGTGTGCCTGCTTGACGTAGATTTGCAGCTGCTGGTCCTGCAAAGCGTCAACAAAGAAATCGCGGGCCAGGACCACGATCATCTCTTCTGCAGCTGCAGGGTACGACCTCCTTACCAGCGCCTCCACATCATGCGCCAGCTGGGACAGTGTCTCGCCACGCTCACGAGTCCGCTTCTTCAAGCGGGCCCGATATACCTCGGCCTGGTGGTGGTGCCCGAAACGGCGTTTCAAAGCCTCCGCCACGCTGGTGTAAGAGGCATGTTGGGATGCCGACAGATGCCCCTTAGCGCTGTTACCAGTTGCAGGGCCTTCTCTTCCTGGCCCTTAGCGCTGTTACCAGTTGCAGGCCTTCTCTTCCTGGCTCCAGCCCTGGGCAGATGCCAGCATTTCAAATTGGGCGACATATGCCTCCCAGGCCACCTTCCCGCCGTACTCAGCTGGCTTACGCCTCACAGAATGTCTGGAGGCCGAGGGGCTGCAGGGTGGAGAACGCGTGCAGTGAACTAACACGCCCGGGGGGAAGGAAGGGGGTGAGGGAGGCAACGAGGCGGGTTGACCGGGTCCGAGTTTGCCGCCACCTATACCCAAGGGAGTGGTTCCGATGGATCCCCAGCCTTCTGCAGCGACCACTGGCTCCGACACGACGCTGCGAGGCCCGGGGGTTTCCTGCCACGGACCCCAGGCAGACCCCAGTAAATCTGACACTCTGGCATCTGTTGCCAGAACCTTGTTTGCCTTCTCTACTTGCAACGTTACTACCTCGTGACGCCGCCTTTTCGCCTTCACTTCCTCCCTCAGGCCCTGAACCTCGCCCTTCAGAGTCTGCACCTCCTCCATCAGTGTCACTCATCACGCTGTTGCAGGCCTTGTCGGTGTACTGCTGAGTTTTCATCTTCACAGATGCAAGATTGCTCTGTAGCACCTCAACAAGTCGGCAGAACTGTTCCTCTGCCTTCCTTGCCTGCATCTCGACGAGATGGTGCGCCTGCTCGTGTGCCCTCTGTGCCTGCTCTTCTGCCCTTTGTGCCATTTCCTCCCTCATACCGGCCAGCATGGCAGTGATCAGGTCCATCTGGCTCGGCTTCACCTCACTCGTGCCTGCCTCAGTCATAGCTTCCTCTCCCTCATGGCTGCCGCCATCTTTGGACATGATAAATCGGCACGTCTCACTGATCAAATATCACAAATCCCACTCCTGACACCATTTGTTACGCCGGCCGCCTCGTCTCTCTGCCACCAACACAAGGCAGGCTAGACAGACGGCGTGCTATCCACAGGGTCGTGAACACTGAACAGTTCCAAGAGGCACCGAGCACCACAGCGTCCCCAGAACACCACGAGGGGAAACGCCACCTGGAGAGGCAGGGCACGAAATAAACACAAAATGACAGTCTTTCCTTTATTTACACAAGTTATTTACCCGTACACTTTTCTATAGGCACAATACAGGGGGGACACCAGCATGTCACACTGCACGATACAGCTTATAACAGGGCAATACAAAATATTAGGTCACAAAGGCACACACGAGGTCTTCACAGGAGCAGCACCCAACCGCGTCTCTCCTGGCTTGTTCCTCCGCTCCTCCGCTCACAGCCAGCTGCGTCATGTTTGCCCAGGTCCCTTCATGTTAACACATGCCCAGGTCATCCTTTTCATGTTAACACATGTTTCGCACAGAGACAAAGACCCACTGGCGTAGCAATATATTATATACATATATATATATATATTATATATATTATATATAGGTATATATATTATATATAGGTATATATATTATATATAGGTATATATATGCACATATATAAATGAAATAGAAACAACGACAATAATAATAAATATGATAATTATAATTAGCATAATTACAATAACAATAAAAATTTAATAATAATAATAAAATAATAATAATAATAATAATAATAATAATAATAATAATAATAATAATACAATAATAATAATAATGATAATTATTATTATTATTATTATTATTATTATTAATATTATCATTATTAGCATATATATCACCATTGCTACTGCAACTATTATTATTATTATTATTTTTATTATTATTATTATTATTATTATTATCGATATTATTATTATTGTTGTTATTATTGTTATTATTATTATTATACTAATTATTACTATTTTCATCAATATTTTTATTATTATTATTGATATTGTCAGTGTTATTGTTATTATTAGTAGTAATATATTTACTGTTAGTATTATTACTGTTATTATTACTATTATTATTATTATTATTATTATTATTATTATTATTATTATTATTATCTTCATTATTACTATTATTATTATTATTATTATTATTATCATTATTATTATTATTATTATCATTATTATTATTATTATAGTAATTATGATGATAAGAATTGGGATAGGAATGCGAATGATGATAACAGTGATAATAAATAAATGCTGTACAGCAGCATTATAAGAAATAGATATAAAAATGATCATCGAAGAAAACGGGAAATAGAATCGTAGTGGCGCCATCTACTGACCGGTATAAACATTCTTTTTCACATCGAATTGTATTAAAAATTCTTAAATAATGTCAACATAAATAAATCATAAACTGTATTATAACCACTTGGGCAACATAGAACTTGCCACAGGACCATGCAAGACCATCTACTCTAAGGTCAGTATCTCTCCCAGTATATATTCGTCACTGAATAGGAGGTAATGACTGCGGCAACGGGTTGTTAAAAATACT